>NC_143188.1:17247142-17398125 GCF_047325235.1 Durio zibethinus | reverse complement strand
AGTTAGTATCAATAAGATTTAAACCTAGATTAGCTGACATGTAAAGCCCAATATTAACTGGCATCATGAAGCCATAAACTCAATTTAACTGGCACATAAGCCCAGTTTAGCTGGCATAATAAACCCAGATTAGCTGACACATAAGCCCGAATTAGTTAAAAAAGTATACACCCATATTATCTATTTTAAGTGGTGAAGTCTTTTTAAATCAACAAGAATCTATTGGTGCAAAATCATCAAATCCATTGAAAGAGATTTTTCACTCTTTTCATTTCTAATAGGAATTATTAGTTCCTTAGAAAACTTTAAGTCTACATAAAAATTTAAGCTTAGTTTACCTGGCACCCAATGAATTTTAAGCCCAGTTTAATTGGCACAAAAAAATATTTTAAACTCAGTTTAATTGGCACCCAAGGAATTTCTACGCCCAGTTTAGCTGGAGCCAAAAAATTTAAGCCCAGTTTATCTAGCATCCAGTGCAAATTTAAGCCTAATTTAGCTGACTTCTAATAAAATTTTTAAGTCTAGCTCAACTGGAACCTAATTTTAGGCTCAGTTTATCTAACCCTCAATAAAATTTTAGGCCAGTTTAGCTGGCCCTAATGAAATTTTAAACACAGTTTATTTGGCACTAAAGAAAGTTTTATACCCAGTTTAGCTAGCATGTAAACCCAGATTAACAATCACTTTATTTGACTTACAATGTTGTCTCGATCGATTCTTATTTTTTGACTTACAACTCAGTCCCAATTGTATTTGTTCTTCTACTTGCGATTCAATCCCGATCACATTTATTGTTTGACTTGCGGTTTAATCCCAATCATCTTTATCTTTCAACTTACAGTTCAATCCTAATCATCTTTATTCTTTGACTTGTAGTTCAATCTTGGTCATTTTTATTTTTTAACTTGTGACTTAGTCTCAGTCATCTTTATTCCTCTACGTGCGGCTCAGTCTTGATCATCTTTATTATTCAACTAGCAGTTTAATTCTGGTCATTTTCATTTCACAACTTGCAGCTCAGTCTCGATCATATTTATTCTTTGACTTGCAGCTCAGTCTCGATTATATTTATCTTTCGACTCACAATTTAATCTTAGACATTTTTATTACTCAACTTGCAATTTAGTCCCGATCATATTTGTTCCTGACTCATGGTTCAATCGTGGTCATCTTTATTTTCAAACTCATGATTCAATTTCGCTCATTATATTTTTCAACCCACGTCAATTCAAATCATTAAAGTCAAAAAAAAAAAATTTGACTTCGAACAAAATTACTGCCTTTGTCTTTGCCTTATTCCTGATTCTCAAAAACACGTAAAGAGGGGTAGCTATAGATATTGAATTTTGTTCGAGTGTTTTAGATTAAGCCCTAATTTTTAATTTTGTTTAATTTTATTAATAATTAAATATTAAGTAATAAAAGCAAAAAAAAAATAAGGTTAGTCACGGTGTAATGCATGACACCAGCCTGTGCACCTACCTACCCTAGACCATCCCATAGCAATCAACTATCCACTCCCCTGCAGTCTTTGACCATACCCTAAACCACCCCTTGGCGACTCTCTCTATATTCCTCCATTTTTAAAATTTTTTTATGTTTAACAGTCTTAAAACTGTTTTGATGACTAATAACACATAAATTCTATATACTAATAATACATTAAATATAACTTATATTTAAAATCAATTAATAATAACTAATTAACTTCTTGTTAAAATTATATGCTTATCCAACATAAAATCAATTCAATTCTTATTATATTTATATGTTTAGCATTATTTTTTAACAGAGAAAATGTAAAAAAGAAAAAGAAATACTTTTAGTAATAGCATTTGCCACAGAGGTGGACAGTTGTTTTTTTATTATTATTATTAATATAATAAGAGGCATCTTCAATCTTCTTATGTAATTTTTTTGGATAATTTTAAATTTATTTTGCCACGTCAATTTGAAAAGCAACTCGTACTTACCAACTTAGCATGCTAGATTGACACTTGTTAACACCGCCTATGAAACAACTTCAATGCACGGCATTAATATATACGAGCACCGCCAAACCGTCACCGCTCAACTTTGAGACAATAATCACTGATTCCTAGCATTTGTCATTTTTATGGATCATAGTGTTATTACAACTCTCAATCTCTGTCTGTCTGATCTCTTCACGAGGGAAATAAAAGAAATGAAAAGAAAAGAAAAGAAATTTTCAATTAATGGTAATATTATTTATGCACATGAACACTAAAAAAAAAAAAGGCTGTACAAGCTTCCATATTAATTTGACCATATATACAAACATTACACCAAAGCCAAGCTATATAGCTATATTTTCAGACGACTTGTCGGCTTAGCTCTTCTTGGCTGACAAACGTGCCATGAAACCCGTATGGAACCCTTGTAGGCAACATTATGGCAGCCACTTGCTCCATGCTCAAAGCTTTCACTATTACCAGCTCCGAAATCTCCCTCTTTTCATCTCTCATAAGCCCCATTATATATCCTTCATCTTCAGCTTCAGCTTCAGCTTCAGCTTCAGCTTCAGCTTCACTATTATTGTCCCCAAATTTCTGCTTCTTTTCAGGCACAAAAAATGGCTCACCCCCAAAACGCCATGGTCCATACATGAACTTGGTGACTTCTCCTGTCTCTAAATCAACTTTAGCAATGCCAGAACACTTTGGCCATGGCTCTGCTATCGCCAAGTACACGAACCGAGTCTTTCGACCCTGATATTGCCGGTTCACTTGACCTGCTTCCAAGTTCATGCCTGATATAATAACCCTTTGTGTTGACTCTCCTGCTCTTAAGTTCATCCTGATTTCGGATAGCTCACTTCGGAACAGGTCTTTAGAGTCGTTGAAAATGGAATCCGGCGGGTTCATACAGGATCCAATAACGACGATTATTTTATCACCATTATCAGAATTTTCTTCCCATGCATTCCATAAATGGAAACAGAAGCAATTTGGTACGTCAATCCATTGGATTCTCGATCCATCAACATCATTTTGTTGCAAAATTCCAAACCGAGATGTCTTCTTTTTGTCATATACAACGGGTGACCCTCCCCGGATCATTTCGGATAACTTGAATACCATTTGGTGATCCGGGATTACTACAAAATTCTCTGTTATAGCAAAGTCATGAATCATCGTTGCCTGCTCGATAGCCACGTGTAAATCACTTAACTTTTTGCCGAATTTATCAAACTTGAAATATTTCAAGTAGGGTTTCTTTAAAACATTGTAACTCAGAGTGTGCAACTCACCTGTAACAGGATCTAATTTGGGATGAGCGATCAATGGACAATCAATTTGATCATCAAAATTGAACCGTCCGATAGTTTCAAGATCAGCATCATCATTGATTTTAACATGATAAGGAAGATCATCTTCCGACATGGCTAATAATCGCCCATTGAAGTAAACAAGTCCAGCATTTGCCACACCCGTGCCATGTGAACCATCAACCAAGCCTACACCAGTTCGAGCCATGAACAGACCGAGCCTAGCCAAACCCAAATGCCCATGCAACTCGCCAATTGGTTTAGGAAATATGGACCGACCCAACTGGGCTTCTTGAACCAACCGGCTCGTTCGAGTGTACCTGCAACTATAGCTAGCTTTATTCCCAAGGCCCAAGCAAACGGCATGGAGCATCCCATCACCGTCAAACAAATGGTGTCCACCGGAGGGTGCAAACATAGGATTTGCACCGTTTCGGACATAGATGCCACGTAGGCAAGCAGGAATCTGACCCACCACTTCCAACCCATGCTGAACCGGACACTCTTGAACCGGTGCAAAGTTACCTGACATTTGAACCGCCGGATCAACCATTTTAGGCAAGTCATGATTTTTTTCTAGTGGCATGATCACCGAGGTCTCAATTTTGTCTAAAGCTAATGCTGCTAGCTTTTGAAATGGATTAAAGTGAACAGGATAGTTTGGTCCTTGTGGTGGAACCAAAACACGTTCAGGCTTGACCATAGGTTCAACCTCAAGAGGTGGTCTTGTTAACGGATTCCAAGGAATTGTTTTCTTGGAAGGATTGACAAGAATTTTGCATGTAAACAATGGATACTGAGCATGAAGGAGAGCTTCATGATTTGGGGTTGTTGAGTTGGTTGTGGTGGTGGTGGTGGTGATGGTGGTGAAGAAGTGAAGTGAGGCTTGCATGGTTAGAAGGATTAGGTGGGGGAGCAAGTGGTGAAGAAGATGGTGGAAAGAAATACACTTGTGAGATTAATTTTTGGCAGGTTATATGGGTGGGGAAGGGGGGAGGGCTTTATATAAAGTGACAAAAAGTCTAGGTGGGTGACAATTTCAGCTAAATCTAGCCAGTAATGGAGAAGTGGACACGTTAGAGATGAGTTTGAACTTTGAAAGGAGAAGAATTTTTTTAGCATACATATCTCCATTTTTTTTTTCTCTTTATTTGCTTATATTTTATGCTAGGTTAAACATTAGCTAAAATGGAAAATGCTCACCTAGCTTGTACATTCTCGAATCCATTAAAATAGAAAACATGACATTGAATAGAATCTTCATTCTTTCATACTAACTTTGGTTATTTCTTCTCCAATTCCAAAAAAGCTTTTAACGAAATTAACTTATATAATTATTTTTTAAAAATAACATTAAATAGATTTAATTTTTAATTTTTATAATTTTTATAATTTTTTTCTTATTAATATTCTATAAAAAATTTTCTTTATACTCATAGATAAGAATTGGTTTTGTGCTTACCTCTTACCAACTTAAAACATATATGGCTACTTCCAAAGATGAACAATTTTGTGCAGAAATGAAGAAAAAATTTTGAAAAAAGTTTTTTAGATAAAATTTTTTACTAAAATTGATTAAATGAAATTAAAATCTACAATCCAAATCGATATATCAAAAGATCATATTACATAAATTAAGTGTTTAAAATTTGAAAAAGTTTTAAAAGAATTAATATATTTTTTAGATAAATATTTTTATTAAAATTTTGATAAATTTTTTATTATTAAATAAGTATTAATCAAATTTAAATTATAAGTGAAATTTTTAATTTTTTTCAAAATTATTATTTTTATTAAATTTTATTAATATATCGATTTAATTTTTTATTAATATTTACATTAAATCATTTTTTTTAAATCACAAATTTAACATAAAAAAAATTCATACTTGTCCTATGACTCACATAAAAGATTTGTGTAGTAGAACATAAGTTTATATTAGATTTAGTGATTCGTATATTTATATTTTGTAAAACATTTAAATTTTTATATTTATATTATTTTAAACGAAAATTATATATCACAATTTTATATAAATATAAAAATATTTTATTAAATTCATATATAATTATTACTAAAATTTTAAACTACATTACTTTTTTTATCTCATATTAATATCATGTCAATATATTCAATTGTAAATTACCATATCGAAGTTACATTAACCAATGGTGGGCAATAGCTTACCAACGCGAATCAAAACTGGACCTTAGCTAGCTGGCAATGGCGAACATGGTTTCCCTTTCACATTCCAGCCAGGCCCCTTGTTTTCTCTTCTCTGATATATCTACCTCATCTTCTGCATTCTGCAGTGTCACCCGTGGCTTGCAGAGTCTTGTGCCTTCCTTCATATTTATGTCATTCTCACATTTTTAAAAGTCGATCTTGATAAATTTAAGATTTAATTTAATTGATTTATTTATAAAAATTAAAATTATTTTTTAAAATAATTTTATTACTTATAATATAATTGTTTTAGATGTTTTAAATTTAAAGATTTTTTATGTAATATTATATATAATAATTTAAAATCACCATTAATTTATAATATTATATCAAAAATGATAAATTAAGATCGTTAATGGTTAAATTATCTTGGTGAATCTCTTTGAGTAAAAGATAAATTTTTTTTAGAAAAAATTTCATTCAAACTAAGAAGCATCATAATTACAAAGAGCAATAGGTAGAGTTCCCACCCAAACTTATAAGAACATATCTCTTTTCGAGTACAAGATACGTATTCAATATCTTCAACAAGTATTGAGCTATCAATGGTTGATTCAAGTGATAAAAAAAATATTTTTTAAATTATTATTTGGATTCAAATTTACTTAAAATTTGTAAAAAAAAAAGTAATTTTTCTTAAATTTATTTAGACCAACAAAAAAAAAAATCTTAATAGAAACCTAAAATTCCTTTGCCATCGAATAAAATAAAACAATCATTGAGCTAAGTCGGCTTTCAACTTCCAAGACAAAGCTAATACAAAATGGGACATGGCCACAACATGTTAGCCCACTATAATTGGGCTTTCTGCAAAAGAAGCATAAATATTTTGATTAAATTTATTTTATATTAAAATTTTATATTTATAAAAAATATAAAAAAAATAAACAATAAGAACGGTCCTTACCACCATCTATGAAAGAAATCAGATTATTGAAAATAATTTTTTTATTTTTTTATATAAATATAAAATTTTAATAGAAAATAGAATTAAAATAGATTTTTTAGATAGAAAATATAATTAATGTTTTTTTTAAATGATATGAAATTTTTTACTTAATATTTTTAAATGATATAGAATTTTTATTTAATTTTTAGATCGATATGTAAATTTTTACTTAATTTTTAAAATAAAATGAAATTTTTTAAAAAGGATTTTGAATTTTTAACTTAATTTTAATTTTTAAAAAAATCTATTTTGTATTTAAAATATTATTTTATTGATAAATCATATCATAATAAAAATAAAAATTATTTTAAATTATAATATTTCATAAAATATGTTTGAAATATTAAAAAAATCAAAAATTTTCTTTACTATTTTTATTTTTTTCTTGCTTTCGTCTTTATAAAATATGAAAAAAGATATAGGAAAAGATAATTAATATTTTTTATAAAAAATAATATTTTTATTATCATTTATCAGTAAAATAAAACATTTTTTAAAGGAAAGTAGATTTTTTGTTTTTAAAATAATATAAAATTTTTTAAAAAGGATTTTGAAACTTTTAACTTAATTTTAATTTTTGAAAATTTATTTTCTATTAAAAACATAAAATATTTAAGTAATAAATTATATTATAATAAAAATATAAAAATATTATTTTAAATTTAATATTTTATAAATATATAATATAAAAAATTTGAGATAGTAGCATTATTGGTCCTTAAACGTTAAGCAAAATTTTATTTTCGTATTTTTATCTATTACGTGAGATGTCTATTGATATCATCCACATGATGCTAGTTGATATTTAGTATCAAATATAAATGATTCTATATATGGGAGGACAAAGTAGGATTAAAAATCTAATCAAAACTTTTTAAATATTAAAGTCAAAAATAAATTTTGATTTAAAATTTAGGGATCACGAGAATGCTTAATGAGATATTACTCTTGCCATGTTAGTTATTATGGCTTTAATTTAATTAATCAATATAAAATAAATAAAGAGTTAGCTTAAACAATCCAAATAACCAATTATAATTTTATATTCACGATTTGGACCTTATATATATATATATATAAATATATATATATTTAAGGAATTAACTTGCAGAAATATAAATATTATACTTTTTTAATCATTAATTAAAATGATTAAATATAAATGTTATGAATTTAATTTTGATCTAATAATAAAAATATATATAATACCTATACTAATGTAAATGAATCCCTATTTATATATATAAAGACAGAGAAGATAGATCCATTTATAGTAATGTAAGAATATATATTTTTGTATTGTTAAATCAAAATGGTTAAGTATAAATATTATAAATTTAATTTTGATTTAATGTTTAAAATGTATAATTCTTATAAGTGAATCCTTCTTATATAAATATATATATATATTGTATGTATCTATGCAGAAAATGAGAAGGAAAAGCTACCCAATGCTTCATAATTCCAAGTTTTGTTGCATATAGAGGTGTAAATAATACATTAATATTCATAAGTTACTCGAGTTCGATTTAAAAAAAATTCGAATTCGGTTCGATTATTATCGAGTCGAGTTTGAGTAGTTCGACTTATCGATCGAACTGAATTCGAGTATTTTTATATCCGACTCGAATAGCTCGCGAGCCTAATCGAGCTTTTATATTTAAATATATTTTTATTATTTTAATTAATAAAATATTTCGAATTCGAGTTCAAATTCGAATATAAATAATCGAACTCTTGTCGAATATATAAATTGAGTTTATTTTTACATATTAATTGAGTTTAATCGAGCAAGCTCGAGTAGCTCGAATTCGATCACGAATCGAGGTCGAACTTGAAAAATAAAATTCGATCGAATTCGAGCTGAGTATCGAGCTTCGAGTTGTGAGTTGAGCTCGAACTCGAACTTCTCACTATATCAATTTAACTCGACTCGATTACACCCCTAGTTACACACACACACAAAAATGAGAATTCCTTTTTAGTCTTATCTCTGTGAAATGAAACCATTCATTATTAATTATTTCCACAAGTTACATAAAAGTGGATCAAAATGAGTTAAAAATATTTTTAAAAAGAAACTATAATTTAAAGATAAAGAAAATAAATTATTTAAAATTTAAACTTATTGTATATTTATTATTTAAAAGTGATTATACAAATTAATGATTTTAAATTTCTTGAAATGAATTAAAATATTAAAATTTAAAAACCTTGAATTTTAGCTTTGTTGACTTGACTAGTCTAAGAGGAGTTTAATTAATATTATGATCACATTGTTAGAAAGGGCAGTTGCCCGTTTCCACCTTCACCTACTATTCCAAAATTTTCAATAATTAACATATATAAAACAATTTTTTAATTATATATTAGAAAAAACCTTCCTAAAATATCCAACTACTAATAATTTTTTAAATTGCTTGAAGCAGTCTTTGACTTTAATTCATGCATTAAGGCTTACTCTGAAGTGGCTGCAATTCTTTTCCATTTCCATCACCCAAATTAGACAAAATAATAAAATATAAGAGAGATTTGAATTCAATCTTTGAATTAATGTATAACATTATATATTATTTATTTAAGTTAAATATTTAATTTAAAAATCAATTAATAATAATAATCAGTTTAGCTTTGAGGTTGAAAGTAACTTTTGTATTCAAAATCTGATTTCAATTCAATTTCAATGCTAACTAATAAAAAAAAATGTGACTTTTAGGTTTAAATATTTGATTTTTAATGCAAATTCAAACAAAAAAATTATTGCTTTATGCATTCAAATGTAATTTTTATGAATAAAATAATTTTATCATTCTTGTATAACTAAGTTTTTATTATTTTATGCATATTTTTTAAAAAAATTCAATTCACCATAACACTTTTTCATAACAATATTAAATATTTTAAATTTTTAAATTTTATTTTTCTCATCACACTTTTAAACATATTTTTTTAAACTTAATTTTTTTTTCAAATACAATAACAATACTAAAATAGACCTAAGTGAAGAGATATAATAAAAAAAATTAAAACTTAAAAAATGTGAAATAACAATATATAACATGTCCATTCATGAGTAAACAGATAAAAATAAATTAAATTCAAACTTTAATATCATATTAAACATTTAATATAATATTTATTGAGCATAGATGCATAGAGCCAATTTTAATCTAAAATCACAAAAAATTCAAAACTTAAAAATATGAGATACCAACTATTAAGAGAATAAAGTTTGCCATTTAGTACAATATTTTGTTTAAGTCCAATTTCTATAAGAAAAAAATATAAATTTTAAATTTTAAAAATTAAAATTTTTAAATATTTTTTAAATTTATTAAATATTTTGATTTTTGGGGTTTTTTTTTTTTTTTTACATGTCTGACCTAAATCTAAAACTATATCCCTATCTACAGCGCCGTTGCCGATCTGTCGTCATATCTGCATTTGTTACGATTGACTTAATATTTATTTGACCATTAAAGTTGACCATCGGATCGTTGACCATCCCATCGAACGCTTGCAATTCTCTTTAAATCATGATCAAACATGTTATGAAAAGTACATTGTTTCTTTCCCTAAATCCATAACGATAGAAAATATATCTTCCTTTTTCCATCCTGGCACGCATCCCCCAAGTCTCCAAGCTTATCTTGTCCTTAACCACACCATGCCACTCGCGTATGAGGGCGTGGAAATGACGCCTTTGTCGTTCTCCCATTTTTGTTTTAATTTAAATCCAAAAGATAAATAAATATTATGATAAAAAAAAGTAAATAAATACAAAGTAATAGATTTTTTTTTAATAATAAGTAAATGTTTAGTTCAAAGTGATCACTTAAAAACATACCATTCATATATATAATAATTATATTATTATATTTGATAAATATTTATGATTTTACGTGATGATCACATAAATTAATTAAATTACTATTTTAAAAGTGATCTACTTTTTACAAGAAATTTTTATTTTTAATGTAAAGTAATATAAAAAATTAATAAGAGTTAATATTATTTATTTAATATATGAGTTAAAATTTTATTTTTTAAAATTATAATTATTTTTATTAAATTTTATATTTTTAAACTAATACTCATTATAATATGTTTAAAAATAATTTGTATACTTTTTTTAATTTTTTAATATTATATATAAATATAATTTTTTATTGTGATTTTAATAAATTGTTTTTTTTAATTCAAATATTTTTTACATAATTTATATTATAATAAATAATTTATCTATCAATAAATATATTTTTTAATTTAATAATATAATTATATTTTATTATAAAATAAATAAAATATTATTAATATTTTATAAATCATTATTATTTTAAAAAATTAAAATAGTTAACTAATGATATTATCATAATATGCATTATTATTTTGATATTTTTAAATAAAATAATTTTTAATTTTTAATAATATTAAATATAATAATTTTTAATTTTTTAAAATTTAATAATTTTTTAAAACAAACAAAATAATTTTAAATAACTAATGATAAAGATAACTTTAACAATAAAATCATTTCAATTAATAAATTAAAACTATGAAAGGACAGATAGGAACACGATTTTTTTTCTTTTTTGCTAAATAAAAAAGTGTAATATTTGGGCATCTTGGAATATGCATATGTTATACCTTTGTAACGTAGCCCTATTTTTTGTCTGACTTTTAACCACAACATGCCACACGCGTCTCAGCGCGTGGAATGACGTCTTTGACTCTTTGTCGTTCTCCAGTTTTTGTTTCAATTTAAATCCAAAAGATAAATATATATTCAGATAAAAAAGATAAATAAATGAAAAGTAGTAGATTTTTTTTAGCAATAACGTCAATGTTTAGTGTAGACTCATCACTAAAAAATAAATAAAAATGAGGATTTATATATGATAATTAGACTATTATACTAGGTAAAGATTTATTAATTTTATGTAATAATGATTTTATATCAATTATTATTTTAGAGTATGATTTAATTCTTATTGAAAAACTTTTATCTTCAATGTAACATAAGATATAAAATTAATAATAGTCAATATTATTCATTTAATATGTAAATTAAAAATTTATTTATTAAATTTATAATTTTTTTATATTATAAATTTTTATATTTTCAAACAAAATAATTGAAGGTGAAGAGAAAATGATTGAAACAAAAAAAAAAAAAAAAAGAAAAGAGAGGAGAAAAAAATTGGCTCCACGACACTTAGATGTTGATGAAGAAACATTAGACTAGTGAGAGAGAGGCTAGAAAAGTTTCAATAAAAAGGCTGCAAAACTCATTGAAGAAGTAAAAGAGAAAAAAAAAATAATGATGTTAGGTTGAAAATTATTAGAATCACACTTAAAAACTCAAACGAAATTTTTTTAGTCCCATTAAATCATAAGATATATTTTATAACTTAATCAAAATCAATTTATTAAAATAAATTAGAAAAATTATGAACCTGAAGTTAGTGGTGTAAACAAATTGAATATGAATGCAAATGTTATGTTCGTTATCTGTTCGTTATTAACAAATCATGAAATATTATTTGTAATCATTTGTTAAACTTAAAAAATACATATAAATGAAAAGAAGCTGAGCATGTTCAAAATAGTTTATTCACCGTTCTATTAATTTTCACAAATAAATCAAATATAAATTAATTTTATTATATTCGTGATTTATTCTTTTAGTTAACGAATCTTAAAATGCTGTTTGTGATTATTTGTTAAGCCTAATAAATGAACATAAATAAAAAAAACTAAACATATTCACAAATTATTCATCAAACGTCTTGTTTGTTTATACCTCTACCTGAAATTTAACTTAATTGATTCATGTAATCACTTTTAAAAAGTGACATCTAATAGGTCTAAGATTTAAATCCCAATACCTACCATCCTTCCTCTATCCTTACACTAAAGTCTCTTTTGTATTAAAAAAATAAATAAATTTTTTACATATACAAAAAAATTTAAAAATTAATACATAAAATATATTTATGAAAATAAAAAAAAAGTCATTATAATTTGATGAATACATAGTAATATTCCAATTTATTGGTTATTATGTTTCAACAAATTATTATTTCACAAAGTTAAATGCATAGTCCATTAGTAAGGTACTAATTTTTAATAAAATTATCAAATTAAATAATCTTTAAATAAAAAATAAAAACTTGACACTCAAATAAACTTTCAAACTTTACTTCAAGATACACATAAGTTTTTGATTCTCTATTGCATGAAATTAATAGTGTAAAATTTTATTTTATTGTAATTATATCCATTAAATCTTAAAATTTAATTAATAATGCTCAATTGATAAAATTTTTAAAGTAATGTTCTTTTAAATATTTGTCATTTAACTCATTCAAATGAATTTAAGTAAATATTTTTATAAATTAAATCATGAAATTAAAAAATTTTAAATGAAAATTTGAATATTTTATACAATGAAAGTTTTAATTATAATAAAATTAAAATTCGTAACTTTAATTTCATGCAATAAAATATTAAGAGCTTATCGGCATTTTGGAATTGCATTTTAGAATAAAGTATGAGTGCTTAGTTGGTTATTTTACCAAAAACAAAAACAAAAAGTAGGAACTACACGCGCTTGAATAGCGAAGAAGGTTAGCAAAGACAACGCTAAAAGGCTTGCGACTTCATCTTCGTCATCGAAACTAAGAATCGTCACGGAAAACAGAAAAATAATAAATAAATAAAACCCTTATCTTATTTCGCTCCGTCTCCGGCTCTCCTCTATAAATATATTACGTAAACTAGTCTCGTTTCTTTTATCTGTCCTGAAGAAATCAAGCCCTCCGAAAATAAAAAGAAAATCTCATCCCAATTTTCCCTTCTTTTCTCGGAGGCCAAACAGAAACCTCGTCACACAATGGAGAAAGCGATCAATCGACAGCAAATTTTGCTCCAACACCTCAACCCTTCAGCTCCTTCGTCTTCGTCCGAGCAAAATTACAACTCTGCCCTCTCTGTAAGCTCTATGTTAATATTCTCAGCTAGATCTTAGTGTAACTTTGATTCTTTGGATCAAAGGTTTGTTCTTTTCTTTGATTCTTGATTTCTGTCGAAAGATCTTATTTTTTATTTGACAAAAATTCCTCAGGCATCGGCTTGTTTAGCTGGAGATAGCGCTGCTTATCAAAGGACTAATGTGTTTGGAGATGATGTGGTTATAGTAGCGTAAGTCACTCTCTTTAATTGATTATTTAATAATTATTGCAATTTTTTGTTATGAAATAATTAAGATTATTTGGAATTCTTTGTTTTAATTATGGAATTATTAATTTTACAGAGCATATAGGACTGCACTTTGCAAATCCAAACGAGGCGGTTTCAAGGATACTTATCCTGATGATTTACTTGCACCTGTTTTAAGGGTTTGTCCCTTTCTTTTTCGTTTTGATTTTGGTTTTGGTTTTGGTTTTTCTTTTTAATGTCATTTTTTAGTGATAAATTTATTTATTGTTGTTGTTGTTGTTGTGGCTATGTTGAGTTTAGGCATTGATAGAGAAAACGAAATTGAATCCGAGTGAAGTTGGGGATATTGTTGTGGGAACGGTCTTGGCACCGGGATCCCAACGAGCAAGTGAATGTAGGATGGCTGCATTCTATGCTGGCTTCCCCGGTATAGATATATATCCTTGATTGTTTTTTTGTGGATTTATATTTTGTCGTTGTCTTGTTGGTTGATAGTAGTAAATTTTGTGGTGATACAGAAACTGTGCCTATTAGAACTGTGAACCGGCAATGCGCATCTGGGCTGCAGGCAGTTGCTGATGTAGCTGCAGCGATAAAAGCAGGGTTTTATGACATTGGTAAGAGGAAACCTGTACTTCTGATGATTTTTCATTCTCTCTTTATAAAATGCTGCATTGTATTTTCATTAATAACTACTTGTAATGTAGGCATTGGGGCTGGGTTGGAATCCATGACTGCTAATCCAATGGCTTGGGAAGGATCAGTTAACCCAAGGGTACTCTATCTCTCTCTTTTTGTGTGCTTTCGTTTGTTTATCATTCTGCCGATAGCCAAACAATACAGGAGTTTTAGGCATGACATGATCTTTTGCTGATTTTGGCAGGTGAAGCAGATGGAGCAAGCTCAGAATTGTCTTCTTCCTATGGGTGTTACATCAGAGAATGTTGCTCATCGCTTTGGTGTGACAAGGCAGGAGCAGGATCAGGCTGCAGTAAGTTGAATGATTCTCATGCAGTATGGAATTGCAAATTATCTATATACAAATTAATTTTCTTAAATTCTGGTTGTTAGGTTGAATCTCACAGGAAAGCAGCTGCTGCTACAGCTTCTGGTAAATTTAAAGATGAAATAATCCCTGTGGCCACCAAGGTAGCTACTGTTTCTTTTCATCATATAGATATAATCTATGTTTGATATACTTGCACAGAAAGCTTTGTGCCAATATATTTATGTTTGGAGTATAATATTTCATTTATGAAGATTGTTGATCCAAAGACTGGTGAAGAGAAACCTGTCACAATCTCTGTTGACGATGGGATCCGACCTAACACTTCATTGTCGGATCTGGCAAAATTGAAGCCTGTGTTCAAGAAAGGCGGGAGCACTACTGCTGGTATTGAATGATGCACTGTATTCTCTCTGGAAGATTATGCTGCTTTATTGGTTTTAGCGTATTTACTTGTATGCTGCGTGTATTGTAGGAAATTCTAGTCAAGTGAGCGATGGCGCTGGTGCTGTTCTGCTTATGAAAAGAAGTGTTGCGATGCACAAAGGGCTACCAATTCTAGGTGTATTCAGGTGTGTGATGCCTGGTTTCATATCCTTCTGTTATATCTTATAAAATAAAATGTGAGCAATACCTCTAGGTTTAATTGTAGCCTATATGAACCCGGTACTCTCTGTGCCGTTACATCTGTTGTCTTATGGGCTTGCTAGGTGTCTACTTGAATTTCTTGTCGTTTCGACTATCTGTTGTGAGGGCCATATTCTAAGCTTTAATTTTCTTGCTTTGGTTTCTAAAATGCATGACTGTCTACTTTCAATGTTATCTGTTTTTTTAATTTTTTTTTTCCTTTGAAGTGTTATCAATATGGGATTGTTCAATTTCTATTTCTTTATTAGTAACCTCGTTGTGTTAAACTACCTTATTATTCAAGCATGCATGACTGTGTCTCAAAATATGGTGTATGACAGTTACATTCTTTTTAAGTTTTGGTTGTTTCCATTTTGCATCCCTTACATTCTTAGGAGATTTTTCCTTTTTCCTGGTTGTATTTTATTTTGTTATATTATCAACTCAGTTTAATAGGAACCAAGGTTATACAGAGTTATTTGTTTTGTTGACCAGCCCAGGCTCTCATTCTTTAAACATGGAATTTTCTATTAATTTACGAAAGTATTTGTTGATCTTCCAGGACTTTTACTGCAGTTGGTGTGGATCCTGCCATCATGGGTGTTGGTCCAGCTGTGGCAATTCCTGCAGCAGTTAAAGCTGCTGGTCTGGAACTTGATGATGTTGATCTTTTTGAGATAAATGAGGTACAATGTAGTTTATGATTTAGCCTCATCCTATTTAAGTAAAGAGAATTACAATAATGAAAGTCTCTAATATCTTCCTCTATTGCAGGCATTTGCATCCCAGTTTGTATATTGCCGTAAGAAGTTGGGACTTGATCCACAAAAGATTAATGTTAATGGAGGTGCAATGGCAATTGGACATCCATTGGGTGTAACAGGTATTTCTAACACAAACAGAGTTTAAACAATTTTGTTGTTTCTGTGTGTAAATTATTGGCATTATGTGTTTAGAGTTACTAAAGATAATCTATGCTCAAAATGACTACCCGTCAGTTTTCTACTCACACGATTACATCCATGTGAATCCGAGTATCTTAAGTGGTGCTTGTAATTATAATGCAAGAAATTGGATGGTCTCCTTATAATATATATGACTTATGTATGCATTGCCGTTAGAATTAAAGCACGATAAGAATGTGACACTAGTTCACCATATGTTAATGGTAACACTTTTCGTGCTTTTGTTGAAGGTGCTCGTTGCGTTGCTACACTTCTGCATGAAATGAAGCGGCGCGGCAAAGACTCCCGCTTCGGAGTGATCTCAATGTGTATAGGTATTCTCTTTCTCTCTCTATCTCTCTGCCTCTTCTGTTGTATGCTGGCCAGAGAGATGCTGACCACAGATTTCATGCAGGCACAGGGATGGGGGCAGCGGCCGTTTTTGAAAGGGGTGATTGTACGGATGAGCTCTGCAATGCCAGGAAAGTTGAAACTAACAACCTCTTATCCAAGGATGCCCGATAAGAATACTATATTTTTGTTAGCTGCTATGATTTCATGTCAAGGTTATTCTAAATTGGGCTGGAATTTTTAATAAAGCAGTGTAACAATAAGTCAGATTTGTTTTGGACAGAAAACTGAAACAGAGTTCTTCATATGTCTGAATGTATCTTGACATTCTCATGAAATTAATTCTCAGTTATACATCATATAGCCCCACAGATGGAAGATTTTGGCACCATAAGAACTATATATACTAGAATTCGGCCCCACTTCGTAGGGGTCAATTATTTTTTATTAAAAGGTTTTTCATTATTTTATATATACATGATTGTTTTTAACTTAAAAATAATAATAAAATTTTTAATCTACACTTTAAATATAATAAATATATTAAAATTTAAAAATTTAATATGCTACTATCACAATTTTTTTTCTGTTATGTTGTGAAAGTGTGCGTTTTATTATATTTTTAAATATTTTAGTATCTTATATTTAATAATAAACATATCAAAACAAAAATAAATTTTGGATCCTCTTAACACTTTTCATAAGAATTCATAGTTGTTTTTATTTAATAAAATTTTTGAAAAAAAAGAAACTTTTAACTTTCTAAAAAAATCCTTTTGAGGAAAAAGATTTTTAAATAATTATTGTTTAATTTGTATAATCAAAAATCATATTTTTCACTTTATTAATATAGGCTTTATTATATTTTCTATATGACTTAATTATATTTTTTATTCGGCTGTGAGGTTGGAAGCTTGGTGTGCCAAATAGAAAATATAAATATCACTTAATCTTTATTATATTTTAAATATTTTTGTATTTTATATTTAACAATAAACATATCCAAACAAAATAAATTTTGAATCTTCTCTTCAATTTTCATAAGGATCTTTTCAACCCTTTTATATCTAAAATATATTTTCTATTTGGCACACTTAACTTTTAACCTTAAAAGCTTAAAAATTAAAAAGGTTCAATTTAGATTTCAACCCAATCACTTTAAGTAATAGTAAAATTTTTCATCTTCACTCAAACTTACATTTTTTTTTATCTTTTCTTAGTTATTTATTTTTTTTTAATACATTAAAAGATATATATCATTTACTTAATTTTGTTTGTGAAGTTAAAAGATTTTGGTGATAATATATTTGATAATTTTTCTATAAATATATATTTATGTATAAAAGATGATTGGATTTATTCGAATTTGGCTTATAAATTTAAATTTTAAATAACTTTAAATTCGATTAATTTTAAACTAATCTCAATTCAAATTTTCTTGAAAAAGAGTTTTTTTTAAATAAATAAAAGTAGAAAACGACATTATTTTCTTTTTTCCATAAAAAAACAATTTCTTTTTTAAGTCAGATTTGACAAAAATACACTTCCCAACTAAAACATTATTTCAAAATATTTTTACCCAAATAATAATAATAATAATATTATTATACGCATGTATTTTTTCTCTATTCTGTAAATAAATACACTTTCTCTTCTAAAAACTAAATATTTTTTTAGAAAAAAAAAAGAAAAACAGAGGGCAGTGTAGCAACATGAATGATTCAAATGCAAATATGGCTGTCAAATACACCATTGATAGGGGAAGAACGGTAAAAAATAATTAGGGAGGCGATTCACCATTTTCCAACAAAAATTCAAAACAATACTGGCTTTCAATAAAAATTCAAAACAATAGTTGCATGCCCTTACTTTCTAGACAGTCATTTCTTCCCCATACCTTACAATGAAGATAATGATCCTCCTTTAACATTTCAAAGCCATGGCCACTCATCATGAGGGCGGACTTCGTGATCAAATCAAGCTGAGATCCATCCCCTAGTTGTGTACTGGACAAGCAATGCAAAAGATAACATCCAAAACACAAATTTCAGTGAAAACAGTTCATGAATTATACCAATAAATGATCATTAGGACCCTGGAAACACTGGCAATTTCTTCAGAATTCAAATGAAGTTGAGGAAAAGGGTGAAGTAACACCAGAAGCCAACGAGCTTCTGGAACAAAAATTTTCAACAAGTCGATTAGAAAGAAATATACCTATCTCTGATGAACATTTGCTTAAGACATTTTAATAATGTTCATTGCGCTGGAACACTCCCATTCAAGTTATAGATGACTTGCAAACCGGGCACGACGTCTTCCTTCTGAGCCAAGGATCGATACACTGCCACAGAAAGAGAATGAAGAAGAAAAATTAAATACTTGTTAACTTCCTCTGATAAGCATCTTAAAATCAATCCCAGCAAAGGAAAACCAAAGTGGCATTGCCCAGATATAAGGCATTACATCCTTATGAAATTTATGTAGACAAGGAAGATGGCGAATGGTTTCTCCAATAGCGGGGGTTTCGAGACATATGGCGCAAGCTTCTTCAAAATTATCAGTCTGCATTGGTAAAGGAATAGAAAACAAAAATTACCAATTAGATCTGGAAAGGCAAACATAGGTAACCCAAAGTGGTTTTTTTCACATGGCCCAAACACATACCAGTACTTTGGACACAGGTAAACTGTTAATCTGATTAATAGATGCACCACCATGCTGATGAATGTTATCATCAAGGGCCAACAGCATTTCATAATCGCTTCTGCAAGAAAATGAAAAGGAGACAAGATAATAACAACTTCGAGTAACAGTTGTAAATCTGGAAAAGATAGAAATATGATAAAACAGAAGCAGAAAGGATCAAGTACGGAAGATAGAGACGAATTATTTAAGTCTATGGAAAGATCATTAGTTATAATCTACCTATCCAGGATACACCTACCAACACAAAATGACATGCTATTCTACAAAATATCAACCTCCGAATTTTCCTTCAACCAAACTGCAATAAGGTAACTGCTAGTAGACTCAAAATTGGAGTCTATATGTGCCCAGATTGAAGCTTGGATGAAAATTTTGAACGGACTGATGTTGAAGTGTCAACAAGACTGATTGAAAAGGAGAAACTGGGCATGTTAAAACCACCTTATAGAGAGGTTCATAAACCATTTTTGAATGCTATTACTTCACTTTCTTGGGTTGCTAAGTACCACAAATTTAGATACATCAACCCAGACTCACAGAATAGTTGTTCACTATCAGTGTAACTGATATTTCCAACCTCTAAATAGTAGCATGATTTCTATCTTGCAATAGATATATTCAACCAAAACAGGATGGTGTCTGACTATTTTATATTCATACATGATGCGTGGTTTCTAATAAACCTATTTTACACGAATACAATAGCCAAGATGTGTATTTTCCATCTTGTAGGAAACCCTAAGGAAACTATATTGGATATGTCTAAATTGCATGAATGTCTACCAAAAATGTAAATTGCGCAGACTGTGCCATTGTCCAGAACTGGTCTTACTAAACCTGGAACTACTTCTGGACACAGACCTAACATATCTGTATAAAGTGGCAACCCTCAGGACCGCGCTTGCATTTTGCAGCCCAAGACACTTACCATTGCAACAAACAATGCAACCTCTAAATAAATTGTCTACCAAATGGATGATTCGGTTGTCTAATATGGTCAATACAACTCCAGTTTTAATAATAAAAATAATAGAAAATTCTTACTCATTAAAATCACGTTGAACTTCGAAGATTTGACTAGCAATTTCCATGTCATCAGCATCTCCAATTGCAGCCTCCATGGCTTCCAATATATCAAGTCTCTGTATCAGAAAGCCATAAATTAGCTATTGTTAAAAGTAAAGAAATAAAGGATAGGCCAACAAGGGGAAATTTTACCATATCCAAATCCATGCCCAAAGGAAATCGAAAATTCCTTGTCCTAGATGGCGCTGCTCTAGGTTGATTCAAAACTCGACTCCTCAACCGTGACACTCTAACAGAATTAGGGACACCAGCATGTACTCTCCTATTCGAAGAATTCTGAGAAGTCTGCAACGGAGGATGAATACGAGAATGCCTTGTTGAGCCTCTCTGCATATGAGGCAAAGAATAATATTACAGGGAGGCACTTACACAAAAATCCAAAAGGAAAAAAAATCAACTTCATATACTTGTAGAGAGCATGATTACCATCTAAAGTACATTAAAAAAAAAGGTTGCAAAAGGATTAAGCACTACATTTCTTTTATACTAGAAAAAGGAAAAACCTTGATCGAATACTAGTGTATAACATGATACTAGTGTCTGATAAATACAAACAAACAATCCTACAAAAATGTCTTTCTGCTTAATTAAAATAGCATAAATGAAAAATAGTATCCCTTCTCTTCGGCTAGCAAAGATTAGCCCCAGTCAAACAGTCTAAAAAAGTTAAGTTCATTTGACTCTGCAGCAACAAAAGGAGAGTATTCATAAAGTTGGACCCTTGCCTTCATTAATAATAACCACAGCTGTTAAAGCATCTAACTACTAATTCTGCGAGGATGGCTTCCTAACATATTATGCAACCTCTTACTTATTCTTCCAAACAAAATTACTTTTAACATTATATAGGGCTGTCATAGAGATAGAATACACAAAAAGGAATAATGGTATCAAAGAACCTTCAAAACTTCTTGAAGTTACATCAACTAGATACACAGCATCAATATCACTTGAGAGAACAGAAAAAACTTTCCAATATATTTAATCAGAAAACAGATTGAGTCTCTCAATTGAAAAAAGAAAAAATATAAAGGAAACAGAGATGAGAGAGAACAAGAGCATCCTGTTAGCAATGATCAAGAAAACTTTAACTTCTAACATTAAACATGAAACCAAGGAACAAACAGGCACTTAGGAACCAACCAAAATTATTGGCATGCACAAAATTGAATGTGTTGTTACTAGATTAGATAAGATAAAAAATGAGTTATCAATAAGCAAAAAGCATTTTAATAATGCCAATAAGGACTTGAGTCTCAACATCCAAACAATGATATATGCCACCCATCAGGATCAAATTACTTATATAGTTTAAGACAGACCAATGAATTAGGGATAAAGTTCAGGCAGTAAAAGGAACCATGTGCAAACCAAATAATAGCAGGCATGCACCAGGGCACATGCACACACCTGAAAAAATTATGTCACTATCAGTAGTTTAACAATAACTGGTCACTTAAAGGGAACATGATATAGAGAGGCATATTTCCTCTAATGCTGGCTCCATTGATTCCTTCCAAGTAGTATTATCTCATCAAAGAGTCTTGACAAAACTCATTGCTTCCTCCCCAGTTTTTGGGATATAGAACAGCTGTATAAAAGCTAACTTGTCTCTATTTGCAGGATTTGGGATCTCAAACCCCTTTTACTGAAATATTTTGGTATTTTTCTGAAAGGTGCTAAGAGTAAAAGGAAAAATATAACAGAGTTTCAAAACTGTTTTAGGTCCAATGACCAGGCTAGACAATGAGGGTTAGCCCTCCCCACTTCTCTCTGTTCCTCATGATGGCGGGATTTGATTCCAATTCCTCAGTGCAATCAACTTTGCCACCTAAGCTAGCACTAGAGTTTCAAGATAACAATAATACATGTGTTCACAAGCTCAAACATACAAGTTTAAATCAAGCTCAGGTCATTTGCCAATCAAATTCTGAATTCACACTTAAGCCTTTTAATAATGATGAACTACAAAATCCTTTAACATCAAGATTTATGTATAACCCTGATCATTTACCTTGCTGGGATCTAGGGTCAAAATTACTAAATCCAAGTCTCTTCTACTTTTTAAAGAAGAGGCTCGTGCCTGTTGTATGGCATGTTTCTGCTAATTTAAACACAAATCTAGCAGCTACCATAAACCTTCAACCATAAGTGTTTTCATGATGTGCAGTCAATTTCATACTAAACATAGGCCCTCAGGTTATCACTAACTCAAAAAAAAAAAAAAAAAAAATTCAAGCTTACATGATCTGGCTCACGGAGACTCTGAATAGAAGTAGGACGGAGTGCATGTTCCTCCTGCTGAAGTGCCCATGCAATGTTTTCATCAATCTGTTAAAAGGTTAACAAAATTTAAAGCTCAAGCATGTAAATAAACAAGTCACCATTAATGAAAGGAAAAAGCATCAAATAATAACAGAATCAACCTCACTGTGACCAAATATTGGGACCTCGTGATATAATTGTTCTTGGAGTTCACGGGCCAACATTTCATCCGCTTCAACTTGTCTTGCCCTAGCCTCTGAGTCCTCATCATTCCCACAGTCTATATTATTGGCATTTTTCCCTCTCATTTCAGATGACTCGTCAAGATCCAAAACATCCGGATGTTGCCCAAAATGAATTCTGGATGACATTGAACTAGATGACTCCCTAGACGAACCAAGAAACACAATGTCTGAGTCATTAGGTATGACCCTAGAGCTTTCACCACTATTTCTTGAGGTTAATACATGTTTCGTTTGCCTTTTAGGCAGCATGTTTTTTGCATGAGAAGGTTCACTTATTTCATTGAATTTTGAGATCACAGGAGCTGTTTCAGTTACATCATGTTTTTGTGGACAATCACTTACAATCCTGTTGTTTCCTCCACTAGTGTTATTATCTCTTTTCAGAACTCCATGTTCATTTTGTTGACTCACTTGGAATCGAACATTATCAAATCTGCTGAAATGACATCCAACTGCATGATCTAAATTCCTTGAATTATTGTGTGTCCTTCTCCAGCCACCTTTATCTTCAAAGCATGCACCTCTATTCGAATCACTAATACCACTAGCTTCTCTATTATTACTCATAGGACTGCAGCAGGAAAACAAAACATTTAGTCGTAAGGACCCTTCTAGTTAAAATTAAGAATAGACAAAAATTAATCCACCATGATTCTCTTGAAATCAATAAAACATGTTCTGAATTTTAAAAAGATGCTATATTGTCCTTTTATCACATGCTATTCCAAAGCTTCTGGCAGAGAATATATCCATCTCTTTGGCATACATTTTACCAAAAGAAATGAACCAATGAACAATAGAAAGAAAGCATCCAATAGACAATTGGTAAAAAAAAAAATTACAGTTATAGAAGAACACGACTAAAAATTTACCTGCCAGATAAATTAATAAAATTGATATTAGGCTCCTTAGATGCGTGAGGATGGACAACTCCTTTTCCTTTACCATTGTCATTATCTTCAGCAATTATCTCGCTGTCTCTCATACAAGGTCCGTTGCTAAGCACATTCCCAAAATTTTGCTCAGCTTTAAAGCTGTTTTGGTATTGTTCGTTCAATTGTTTAGCCCTGATAGCAATATTATGGGGGGAGATGCAGCCATTTCGGACCAATCTTTTTTTCCCAACTGCTCTTGGCAAGGCAACAGAATGGTGAGATGCAGGCAATTGTTTTTCCATTCTAAGTGGAGAACCATGGGATAGAACCACCCCTTTTCCATGTCCCAAAACTGAACCTACACTTTTAAATCCAACGTCATCTATTTTTTCCTTTCCCTTGCAGTTACTTCTGGATGTTGTAGAATTGTTTGAAGAGTTAAAGAAATAAGAACCACCATTTCTTGGCACCTGACCTTCTTTTCTTACTTCAGCTACACGATTTTTTGATCCACCTTGTGGAAATGCCCTTTCAGGTATTTGGTTATACATGTTCTGTTCAGTTAAATCCAGAATAGCATGATCTTCATGGAATCCAGATGATTTAGAAGGCAACTTACAGCAAGGAGCTTTTCCATTATCCATGCATTGCTCTCTAATGGAATTCCTGCTTCTCCCCATTGCTGTTTTCCTAAATAAAGGAGCATTTTGTTCAGCATTCTCTAGCGGGGACAAGACAATGGTATTTTTCTGACACTCAATTTCATCAACACTGCCTGAAAGTTTTCGAGGGTGTATATAATGTTTTCTGTTGTACCCATTTTTGACAACCAGCCTACCTCTGCCCCTTAGCCCATCCAAAGATCCTTCACCTGCAGTATTAGAACCTTCCACACGACCAGCTACTGATAGATTACTTTCTTTTTCAACACAATCCCCTCTGTTCATTCGCTGTACAGAGAACCTATCAGGAGTGTCAGGTATGTCCTCTACTGAATCAATATCCATGTCCTCCATTATCTGTATCAATTAAAACATACAACTCAACATGAAGTTTCAATTAAAAAAAAAAAAGAATTTGCATATAGAAATTCTCCTGCCCAAAGGCAGTTTAACAAAGAACAACATCATACAACAAACTAAAATGATACAACAGGAAAAATCACCGTCTCATGATGATAATCTAAGAGCAATGTAACCCGACAAAACAAATAAATTAACGCATTACTTTCCTACACTACTCTTTTACACTTCTTAAAATTTTAATATAGTCCACAAGCAGCATAAAAGCGGATAGAGAAATGATAAGCAACGAGCAAATTGCTTGCAAAATATTTTTATTTACAGAAGCAAAAGTAACCCATTTTTATAACTTCAAATTACACAAACTGGGTCCTAACAACTTTGAACACACTAAACATCCACATACCAAGCAAAGATGGAACCAAATAGCCATGCCATCATAATTGAATACAAAAGAAAAAAAAAATTAACAAAAATATCAAAATTGCTCTACAATTTAACAGCAAAAAGAGACAATTTTTTATCCTTACCCAGCAAAATTAGTACTACCATGATGCATCAAATCCTAGCAATTCCTATATCCAGGCCATAATTATTCAAATAGTGTCTTTATTATAAACAAAAATTAAAATATTTGTTGAATCTCCGGAAAATTCTAATTCTAATAAAATTAAATATTAATTCCTTGGAATTAACAGATATTAACAAAACAAAAAAGAAATCTTTATAGATACAGATAAAATAATCATACCAAAAATTAAAACCAAAAAAAAAAAAAAAAAAAAACTCCACAGTATTGACAGTGAATTTTTTTAGATTTACATAATCAAAAAATAAAATAAAATATCAGATGATCAGAGAAGGAAAAAAAAAAAAAAGGACTTTCAACATTTAAAAATAAAAACTAAAAAAAAATCGTTACCAGATTTTGTTTTTCCGCTTTTGGTGAGGATTGGGATCGGAAAAGGCGAGAAATTTTCCAGAAGAAATTGAATCGTTCAAATACCTAAGAAGCTAATGCCATCAATGCTTCTCAGTATCCACCGTCTTTACCATTTGCTTTTGTTTGTCTCCTCAATTTTTCAGGGTCGCCAATGTGGATAACCCGGGCCGGGTCGGGTCTAAGTTTTGGAGCCCTACAAAAATGGGGCTATATTTGTTGCTGGACTAGTTAGAAACAATGGGCCAAGTTTACGTCTTAGGCCAATCTCAAAACCATCCGCTTTGGTTAGACCATCCACTTTTTAACTTGTTACGCTAAATATCAATTTGAAAATATAAATATTTAGAATATAAAAAATCATAATTTTAGGAAGTAAAATTTTTAATCCTCATAATAAATAAATAATATTAGTTATTATCACTTTCATATATAACTTCACTTTGATAATAAAAAACTTTTCACCTTTTCGAATGAAAATTAAATTATCTTTTAAAGTAATAATATGATCAATCAATGTTTTAAAATTATTGTCACGTACGCTCATCGTGTAATTATCGCATATAATGATCTAATAATCGTATATAAAATATCTTAATTTTTTATGATAATATTTTAATAATTTACACTTCAAAATTTTACGATTTAGATACATGTATTTATAAATAATTATTACTTAGAGATAAATAAAAATAAGTTTTCTCATCAAAGAATTCTTGGCTTATTTTAATTCTCCTCAAATAGCCATTGGCCTTCATTTTAGCCAAAATTTGAGATGCTAAATAGTGATATAGTAATTGCATCAAATTTTTTGGTAAAAATGAATGAATCATTTAGGTTAAACCCCCCACATTCATTAAATTTAAGCATGTTTTCAGTTCACTCTGATTTTTGAAATACTTATATTACAGAGGATGAGTTTATTAACTACTGCTCAATGATACAAATCCCATTAACATTGTTTTTCAAGGCTTAGGAAAACAAACAAATCAAAACACTTGTCTAAGAAAGAAGCAGCGAACCCTGAATGAGAGGAAGGAAAATGAAAATCAATGGCTGATATAGGGAGCTAACTGGAAGTTGAAGAGCTAGGTGGAAGCCAAGACTGAGCTGCCTGCAAAAGACCGTTTTCACTCTATAATCTTTAATAATTAACAGCCTGCTTTCGGCTATTTGCCTGCCACACTGCCTGCCTATTCATCTGTTACACAGCCCTTGGAAGCTGGTTGCACATTCTTGATGTACTGAAAATGAAAAACAGATGGTTCTTTCAGAGATTCTACGATTAACATTATATATGTATACAGGTAAAATATAGTTCCAATTATGCAAAGCTTCACCTTATGCAAAACTCCTCTGTTAGCCTTGTAGGGAGGTGGAGTCCACTTCTTTCTCCGCTCGTTTAGTTCGTCATCTGTCAACTGAACATTTATCGCCCTCTTCTGAACATCAATGCTGATGAGGTCCCCGTTTTGAATTAGACCGATGGGGCCACCCTCCTATAAAAAAAATACGAGTTGGAAAGGTATTATAAAATTTTCAGAGCTTCAGTTTTCCAGCATGTAGGATAAAGCATGTCATTATATCTAAGAAAGAAACATAAAAATGATAACTAGGTCTAAAAATGCACAACGTTAGTCTTTCATTGGTGTGCAAAATTATCATGCAATCGATGCATGAGAAATTACTACACCTGTGCTTCAGGGCATATGTGGCCTACAACGAATCCATGTGAACCACCGGAAAACCTACCATCCGTGAGCAATGCAACATCCTGCAGTATTTACTCGCAACATTCAAATCAAATACTAGTTTGAAGGGGACAATATTTACATCAGCAGTTAGAAAGATGTAATTCAAGTTGAAAAAAACTGCAGAGATGGTAAAAGGAAAGTACAGAAAGAGTACAGGAAAGTTTTAGGACTATTCAAACACCAAGGCAGGTAACTTACTATGCTTTCACAGGATTAAGATCTTGCATATTTTGGAAAATATATAGAATAGCATCTTTATGGATCAATTAACAAAAACATAGGCCATTGGTGGCAAACCACTTGGACTTAATATCACAATACCTTCCCAAGACCTGCTCCCATTATTGCACTTGTTGGTGTCAACATTTCAGGCATGCCTGGGCCCCCCTTGGGTCCCTCCCCTCTAATGACTACTACTTTTCCCTGGCAATTTACGAGCATAAATAACGCTCAGCATTTAGCAAATGCAAATGGAAATATATGGAATGCATATTGAAATTTACATTCTTGACTGAAATGCACTCAACAAGTTCATCCTAAAGAACATCATAAGAAAAAATTTGGCAAAAATTATAGATATCAAATTAAGCAGATAATGAATAAGCATCAAAGAAGATAACATAACAGTTGAAGTATGTAATAGGAAAAGGGACTGGTCAATCTCCTATAAGGCAGTCAAAAACTGTTTTACTCAAAAAACATAATATAAATCTGTATTAGTACTGTTAAAGTTGAGAGACATGGGAAATCAATAATCACAAATAGATACGCACAGATACGTGCAGTAAAACCCCATGGCCTTGCCATTTTAAGACTTAAATTATGCACACAAATGAAATCAAGGTCTCATAGTAATCTTTTTTTTTTTTTTTTGATAACTTTTGTTCATCCAAAAGAACAGGGAAAAATCCAGCTACAAAGAGTACAAATTCACAGCATTCATCAGCTAAAATGAAGTAGCTTATCTATCTGAAACAAAAAATAATCAAAACAACTTCTCATAGTCAACTGCTAATAAAAAACTCAGCACAGAGGGCCATCACTTGACACGTATACCTTAAAACTCATAGGATTCTCTGAGATAGCAGCTAGCATAGCTTCCTCTCCTTCAAAGACAAGTGCAGGACCTAAGAACAATTTTTGCAATCATTATTATGAAGGCAAACTAGATTTATAACTATTAAAAACATATGGCAGCACAATGAACATAAAGCACAAACTTAAAATGGAAAGAAAGGGTAAGAAAGGGAACCAAAGAAATATAGTCCTTCTTTTCCAGTAATTTTTGCTACAGAACCCTCTGGAGCAAGATTCCCTCTTAATATTTGGATGTGCCCTGTTTTCTTGATAGGATTTGACACCGGTCTTAGGATATCCTGGAAAACAAATTTGAGACTGATCGGACTAGTTGTATTTCATTGCATCTCAAATTTTTAATATTTAGAAGGAAGAAAGTATTTTCTTTTGGGGTGAAAAACACCAGCACCAACCTGCCCCTCAGGTAAATGAGGGAAACTTTGTGCATTTTCTGCCAATGTCTTCCCAGTCACTAGAGAGGAAATATCATTGTATTAAATATTAAGAATATTGAAAAATTAAACTCTAAAATTGCAATAAGTAAAGAAATGTTAATCGAATCCAGATTGACAGACCAGTCATGCAATCCCCATCTAGATATCCAAGCTCCAAAAGATAATGCATAACAGCAGGTGTTCCTCCAATCTATCAAAAAGTGATGTTTTTCCCGTAAGTTGAAAAGATAGGATAGATATGTATAGAGAAAGCTATTAATTTCATACTTCATAAGTTATAGAAGAAAAATGAAACTTGAAAAGAACGATGGCAAAAGATATTCAGTTAATTTACCTTATGCACATCTTCCATGACATATTTCCCACTGGGCTTCAGATCAGCCAGAAATGGAACCTCATCACTAACCTTCTGGAAATCATCAAGAGTCAACTCAAGACCAACAGACCTGCCATGAATCTTTCCACGACTCATCTTCACAATTTTTCAATAATTTTCATATCCAGGGGATATTTGGCACAAATTCTCACCTTGCTATAGCAATTAAATGTAACACAGCATTGGTTGAACCACCTAGAGCCATGACAATAACCATTGCATTCCGTAAAGATTTGTGGGTGATAATGTCTCGTGGTTTTAAATCCATTTTCAACAATTCTAGCAGATACTTTCCAGCCAAACGGCATTCATCCAATTTCAATGGGTCTTCAGCAGGTATTGAAGAGCTTGTTCGTAATAAACAAAAAAAGGTAAGAAAAAACGCAGAAAAGACAAATTCCCAATCCAAAAGACCCTGGGAGTGCATAATTCTACCTGTAAGGAAGAGACATCCCCATAGCTTCAATTGCAGAAGCCATGGTATTTGCAGTATACATTCCCCCACAAGCCCCTGCTCCAGGGCATGAGTTACGGACAACGTTTTTTCTCTGCTCATCACTTATTGATCCACTTACATACTCTCCATAACACTGTAAGCCCAATCAAAAGGAAAAGAGAAACAGTTACAATGTTACCAAATTTGACAAAATATGTTGGTATTTTCAGATAAATTCATGTCATAGAAGTTAATCTTCACATATTACCATATTGTAGACATTCTAATGAAATTGCTTGATCTTGACAAACTTCAAACAGTCAGTCGGTCCTTATCTTAATCCTCAAAAGTCATATAAACAAAAAAAAAAAAAAAAAGAGAATGAAAAACAAAAGCAAACTTTGCCCCTCAATGGTGAGTGGTACTTCAGTTCACGAAGAAGGGAAAACCGAAAGAAATGTAACAAGAAAGAGCCCCCCAAAGTTTGTGTGCCCAGCACCAGAGACCAACTAACCAAACTCACAATCCAGTCCACCTAAAATATTGTGTCAATACCTCACATATTTGTTACAACTTTAGAGAGATGGCAGGAAGATATCACATTGCTCGTAACCAGAAAATGCAAAATTTCTCCCTTTTCGGATAGAATGAGTGTAAATTCAAAAAAGCCCGCATTGGAAGAGATTAACACAAAAGACAAACTCCACAGAGCATCACCAATTATAAACTAAAATAGAAATAAAGGTCACCAGTTAAATTTGTTTGTTACACACCACCATGCGGTTGTTGATTGTACACATACACAGTGTCCAACACAGGAACTCCTCCAGTTCTAGCCATGGAGATTTAGCTTTGTATATTTTAGTTTAATCTTATGGTTGTAAACCTTTACTTTTTTTCATAACTAATTGCCCATATACTTGACAAAAAGACCATAGATCATAGAAAATATTGCATGTATTTATCTAAGTGTAATTTCCTTCACAAAAGATCATAGTGTCCTCATAATTTCCCAAGTTCCTTGTGCTAATTCAGGAAATTTTCTAGTAATTGTCCCATGAATTTTTATTAAGTGACCAAAATCAAAGAATTAACAGACACCCAAGGGTCTAAAAAAAGGTAAATTTTGGGGGCATAGAAATAACAACATCAAGGCACACATCCAGCTAATATGAAGATATAATGAGAAGAACTAGCATAACAACATTCAGATAGATATCACTGCGCTTACCTGGAAGGCAGATATTATATCGTATGTATTGCCTTGAAAATGACCAGGCTGCAAAAGAACAAGTACAAAAATAAATAAATAAATAAATCAATGCATAAGTAAAATTGACAACCTATAACCATTTAAATTTGCAGAGGGGGAAAATACCAGAATTTTAATGAACTACACTTGAGTATATTAAATGAATATATGATTTATAAGAAACAATGAAAGGGAGAGGAGAAGCAGAGCAACAGATTGCAACAAATCTCATTTATGACAGACTACTGTATGATGATATAATAAATTTCAGTTTAGAACTTAGAACATTTGATGCCTCAAATTCTTTTATAAAGGTTTAGACAATTTTTGGCATACATATTTGCCAGCATCCCTACATTGTATACTAGGCCCAATGGATGTAGCCATTTGGTTTTTGGTGGGGATGCATTGATAAGAAAAGTCAAGAACATGTAAATTACACTGCAATTTAGAAAAGAATATAGTATTCATGATAATGAGTGCTTTCCACTTCGAAACCAATCCTTACGGCCTTATCGAATATTTAGTTAAGAATTTAAAAAAAAAAAACAGTAGTGATGTACCAAAGAAAACTTACCACAGAATGTTGTAAGAGCAAAACTAGTAAAATATCATGCCTAAATGAGCCATTTGCAATGAAAGAACATCGGTAGTCCATTTAAAGCACTTATACTAGACAAAGCAAAGCAGCAAACCTTGATAGTTCCACCATAAACCATAAGACTTGGCCGATTGAGCCTCCCCATTGCAATAATTGTACCTGGCATCTAGAGAACTAGCTAGCATTAGATTGAGATAATGCACAATTGTGAAAGACAACATGTTTCACACTACAATTTATGATTGTTGAATTTTCTTGAAACACAATTGCATTAACAGAAAGCTACTTCAATAAAACGTAATTGATCACTTTAATTGGTTTTTTCCATTTAAACCAAATAGGGAACATTCTTCAGAGAAATGCAGCTTACATCCTTTTCTTTTATGCACTTTATCACAATCAAAATCAATAAGCATATAACCAAAACACCATTTTTTCCTTTCACAATATACCAAAAAATAAATAAATATAGTCAAAATCAAGAGAAACAATCACAATCAATTAAAAAAAAAAAAAAAACCCAAAAAAGAAGAAGAAAAACTAAAGCTTGAATAAAAAAGCTCACATATTTATTACAAAAACAGAGAACCAAAAGAAATAGCAAAGTTTAAACTTTGAAATAAAATGCTTACATTTTTATCACAACCAGGAATAGAGATATTCCCATCATACCACTGAGCACTCATAACTGTTTCAATACTATCAGCAATCAAATCCCTTGACTGTAAACTATAGCACATCCCTCTCGTCCCCATCGAGATCCCATCGCTAACTCCGACCGTATTGAATCTAAACCCAACCATCCCAGCCTCCTCGACGCCCCGTTTCACTTCCTCCGATAGCTTCAATAAATGCATGTTGCACGTGTTCCCCTCATACCAAACCGACGAAATTCCCACTTGGGGTTTCGACATGTCGTCTTCGGATAATCCGACGCCGTATAGCATCGCCTGGGACCCGCCTTGTGACTTTGGTTCCGTTATTCTTGAGCTGTATTTGTTGAGCTTTATTGTAGGCGGAGAGGGAGGGTCAGCTGTTACCGTTGCTTGGGATTGTGCAGTTATACGGAGACATCGGCGGCCGTTTGGAGGAGGGACGACTAGTTCTGTCGTGGGGAATAAGGTGGCGCGTGAGGTTAGAAATGTGGCTTGCATGGCGCCGGCGGCGGGTGGGTGGGTGGTTGGGTGGGTTTAAGGTAGGGGATTACGAAAGCTGCTTACCCTTTTCGATTCTGCTTGTAAAGGGTTACTGTGCTAGACACGTGCCATGCACGTGCTTAGTTAAGGGTATAAGATTGCAACGAATCTTAGTGTGGGGCCCGAAAAGATTAAATATTGATTAGGGTTTTACAGCACGGCGGCGCGTGGTGCAAGAAAGTGGGGCTAACCGGCGGATGGGTGAGAGGCGGTGGAAATAGGGCTGGCTTTAGGGAGGAGTGAGGGGGCAATTTTTTATTGAATGAATAAATTTATTGGTAGTAAAAATGGAGTTGGTTTTTTTGTTTTTTAATGCGATGGATAGGACAATTTTAGAGAATAGACTATGAAAATAATGTAAAAATATATAAAAATAATATTTTTTAAATTTTTAATAAAAATTATTTATATTTTGATAAAATAAAGAATATTCAATATTTAATTTATTAACACAAATTTTAATATAATTATTTTTTTATTTTCTATATATTTAATGTAAAATAGATATTACATAAATCCATAAATTATCATATTAAAAAAAATTAATTAAATTAAATATTTAAATAATTTTTAATTATTGTCAATGAGACTTTGATTTAATAACAAAATAAAATTTTAAAATTTTGATGTTTTAAACTTAAATCTCATCATATTTTGAGATATTTTGTTTGAAAAAGCAATCAACTATCATTGAGGGCCAATCGATTGCGTTTCGCATATTATTTTAAGTAAAAATATAAATGATATATTAATATTAAAAAGTTATTTAGATTCGATTAAAAGAAAATTTAAATTTGATTAGATTATTTTAAGTTAAATTCGAGTTCGAATAATTTAATTTATCGATTGAATCGAAATTAAATATTTTTATATTCGATTCGAGTAGTTCGTGAGTCTAATCGAGTTTTTATATTTAATATATTTTTATTATTTTAATTAATAAAATATTTCGAGTCTGAGTTTAAGCATAAATAATCGAACTCTTGTCGAGTATACGAATCGAACTTATTTTTACATATTAATCGAGTTTAATCGAACGAATTCGAATAACTCGAATTCGATCATAAATCAAATTCAAATTTAAAAAATAAAATTTAATCGAATTCGAATCAAATATTAAACTCTGAATTATGAATCAAACTGAAACTTAAAATTTTAACTACATCAATTCGATTTGATTCAATTACAACTCTAATTACGTGCAATCAAATGCTTGTAATCAATTACTCAACAGGTTTCTAGATCTGTTTCAGGAAAAGTGCTTAAGGCAATCTACTGCTCTCATCGAAAAACCGGCTGGTCGTCTTCTAAGTAAAAAATATTGGACATGTTCTTCCATTTCAAATGATGTGCTATTTCAATTCAAAGGAAGGAAAGGTGAATTAAAAATAAGAGTACAATATATAGTTATGATCACCATAACATTTAACAAAATTAAGTGAGTCATTGGACATTGCCACGTTGCACTACCATTTCTCTACTAAAAATAAGATGAAGCGAAGCATGTTCTTCCTTAGCTTGGAAGAGAAAATTATAGGAAAACCTTTCCGACGCTCTCATTTTATAGGTTTTAACGAGCTCGACTAATGTCCAAACCTCCCGGCAAGCCTAGTTTGATCTTTTTCGAGACTCAACATTTTAAGATTTAAAAGCTAAAAATTTTAAAAAAAATTTGTGTAAAGTAATTTTTATTGATTAAAATATATTTGATAATTTAAAATATGATATAAAAATATAATACAAAAGTGATATAATAAAATATATGAAATAATAGGTTTAAAATTTTAATAAAAATTATATATAAATTTGATAAAAATTAAAAAAATATATTTTATATTTTTCGTATCAACATGAATTATAATTTATAATTTTTATATAAAATATAATATAAATATAAAATTTATCAATATTTTACATAATACGAATAAAGATATAAATAATACATAAATACTAACAAGTTATTTGGGTTCGATTGTGATAAAATTTAAATTCGATTTAATTATTATTAAATCGAACTTGAACAAATTAAATTTAAGTATTTTAATATTCGATTTAAATAGTTTACAAATCTAATTAAATTTTTATATTTTAATAGATATTTTAAATTATTTTAATTAAAATTATTATTTTATCATATATATGTATATATTTTTAAGTTTAAGCTTGAATATAAATAATCAAGTTTAAAATTAAATAAAAAATTAAATTTATTTTTTATTCGATAAATAAATATAATCAAATAAATATAAATAATTTAATTTTTATCTTAAAATAAATTTAAATTTAATTAAATTTAAATTAAAGTTCAAAGAATAAATTTTAAACCAAATTTAAATTTATCGTTATATCAATTTGACTATACTCGCTCCATTATACCCGACGAATATACAAATTACTAACTCGAGAATAGTCTTTCATAAACAATTTAGCCTTTCATCTTTCACGAGGGTAGAGTGAATTAGGTAGAAAGCTTTAGAAAGGAGTTCTTTGATGTGACACCACGCATCTCCCTCCCCCATCCGCTATAGTCAAAGAACAAAATTGAATTGAGTTCACTTGTGGTTGAAATTAACTTCCTCATTGAATAAGCTTTTAAATTCTATTAATCTCAAACAGGGGCGGAGCCATGAATTAAAGTGAGAGGCCAATATGTACAAAGTCAAGGCTTCTTTCTAGCATAAATTAAGTTAAGAAAAAAAATAAATGATAATTTTTATTATTTAATTATTTTCAAGTCCTCTCCAGGCCTTCGTCCCGACCCAATTGTCCAATATACAGATTATGTCAACAATTATTTTTTGAATTATAACTTAATAAAATTTATAATTATAATCAAATCATTTTAATATATATATATACAACAACTAATAAAGAAATAATTAACAACTCAATATATAATTAAAAATTTTTGAAACTTCAACCTAAAACTTAAAATTTTGAGGCCTCGTTTTATCATTGACATAAGAATTTTTGTTAAATTTGATAATTTGAGTATTTATATAGTATAAAATATTAATAATTAATATATTTATATTATATTTTTAATAAAAATATAAAATATATATTTTTATTTTATCACATTTATATATAATTTTTTCAAAAAAAAATTTAAATTATATTATTTTTATATTATATTATTTAAATCCACGTCATAGCTTTTGTCCATAATTGATGATTATAGACATGTGATGTGATGAATTTGAGTTAGCCAAGCAATCTAATGTTAGCATTTTGCAATGTTAAAGATACAAAATGAAGACATATTGGCCCCAATCCAATCAGCATCATTTCCATGGACAAGCTAACCCGCTGCAGAGCTACAATTCAAAGAGGAAAGAACAACCTAAGCAGTTCTGAAGTCCAACCTAACCGTCCAAGGTATATTCAAAGGAACTGTTACAAACCCAAGCAGCTCTGATACCTACAAATCCCTAGGGTTTTGACTGATCAGCCTTAGCTCTCATCACTTGACCTAATTTTATTTTTACAAATGATGTCACAGATGTTAAAATTTAATTTCTAAATTTATCAGAAACCAGCCACCACATCAATGCATTGCCATTGAAGATTCCTCCAGGGTCCAGCTGATCAGGTTAGGCCACCAAGGACAACAAATATTTCAAGCAGGTAATAGCACAAGATTGGCAGGAACCAAAACTTGGTTGGTAATTTGTAAATCATTCCCCTTCAGCTTCTCTTCTGTTGAATCATCATATGATCTTTTGTTCAAATCAAAACAGGCCAAGAAAGCTTGTTCTTCAGTTTGTGGAGTTAAATTTTTTTGTTGGACCATTGCTAAGCTACCCTTCCCTACTGTTTCAATTTGATAAATGAACTCTTTGGTACTCATTGCTCCTTTGGTCCTGGGACCAAACTGATCATGTATTAGAAAAATTGAATTCAGGCCTTTTTTTACATAGTCATATATTCTTAAGGCTTTTAAACCAATTTTTTTGCTACAAAGAGGTTTATAGTACGGAGATAGAAAAAAAAATTATAAGTACTGAGCTTTAAACTAAATTCTTACTAAATATTATTTTTTAAAAATAATTATATAAATTAATTAGATTAATTGTAAATTCTCTATTCAACTCTTTTTTTTTTTAGAATAAATCAATGGTAGATAAATTACTCAGTCCCTCAGGTTATAATAAAATGTGTCATACCTGATAACTTAAAATAAGTTATTACAAGTCGTGCATTTGAGATGATCTCAATAAATAACCACTAACAGGATTAGAACCCAAAAACTCTTTGTCAAAGAAGACGAATTTAATCGATTGAACCAACCACTTGTTGATTATTTAACTCCTTTTAACAATTAGAATGTTAGCTTCTTATAGTAATTTATCCAACAAAAATCAGCATCGATCAATAACAAGCTACATCAGTTTTGGAATGAGTTTGAATCCGTTAGAAGGCTATGATAATTTTTTTTATGAATTCGTTACATTCGATGTAAATAAATCTATTTAGATTAGTTTGGAATGAAAATATATCAAGTGAAATTCAAAAACTTCTTGCAGCTAAATTAAAAAAAAAAAAAAAAAAACAGATTCATTGAGATATAAAGATTAAAAAAATATGAATTTAAAATTTAACTTAATTGTTTTATCTACCAATCTATCATTCGATAGCTCTAAAATTAAGTTTCAACTTTTATAGTCTCTTCTTCTTGTGATCTCAAGTTACAGTTTCATTTAAAAAAAATAAAAAATATCTTCTTTACAGTAATTAATGTAAAAATAAAATAAAATATGAGAGTTATATAACTGGTAAAAAAATTAAAGAAGATAAATAATTGTAAGTTTTAAATAAAAAATATCTTTGAACATTTTTGGTGGATTTCGATATTCCACTTATAAATAAATCAATGTGGATTTCTTAAAGCATTGTAAAAATAACTTTGTTCATACCATTTGTTTTGTAGATGAAACCACAAAGCTTCATATCACTTTCCAAAAGCCTTCATCGATCAGAAAATCAAAGAACAACTTTCATGTAATTTTTTTTTTTTTACCTAAACCAAAGAATTTTTAACCTTTTGACAATTTTGATTTAGGTTTTGAGAAGTTTAAGGTTTTGCTGAGTTGAAGCCAATCGACATTTCAAGTGGTTGTTCAAGTCCTAACAACAGAAATAAAGTAAGTTCTCTATTTTTTTTAATTTATAATTATTATTAATTTTATGAGAATTTTATTTATTTTTTCTTATACTTTGCCTGGTTATTAGATAAAGAGATTTCTATTTTTTCATTTAATTAATTTTCCTTTTCTTCTTATTTTAATCAATAACGAACCAAACATGACCAAATATAAATTATGGATAGAAATAATTGAAATTTGAGATTTTCGACCAGTTTTAAAAGGCCCAAATTTTTACCAATTTCAAAGGGTTTCAGCCAGCCCCAATAGCAAACAGGCAAGAGAAAATCAGTAACTTTTGGAATTTGATTAGGATTTTATTGCCAAAGGCCAATCTCTAGTAAATAAGAAGTCGATTAGGATTTCAATTTTATTTATATTTGATAAGAAATTTAATTTTTTATTTCAATAGAGATAAGAATACGTATTAAAATTTGAAGATAGGACTAATATTACCTTAAATTTTTTATCGGATTTGAGCATAGGTAATGTAGTACCGGTATTGTATATATATTTTATATATTTATATATATTTAATAAATAAATTTTTTATTAAATAGTATAAAATTTTATTTTAAATTAATTAGAATTAATATATTTTTATTTAAAATAGATATTAATATATATATTTATTAAAAAATTATATAAATGTGATAAATAAAAAGAAAAAAATAAAAATTGATTTTTATTTTTTTTTAAATTACAATTATAAAAATTACCTGTACTCGTTAAATAATCATAAACTGAATATGAAAATAAATTTAAAATACTTATTAAATATGACTACAACAATTAGTATAATATCAAAATCCAATAAAGATAGAAATAATTTACTCATCTCATACCCCACCATTGTCATCCCTATTAAGTCAATAATTCTAATTAAAATGTTATTATTCCTTAAGTAAAATTCAATTGCAACATATCCATATATATATTATTATTTTTTACAAAGAAATCATAAAATAGAAGATTAAAAACCTAAACTATAAGTGAATAACCATAAAGATGTCTCTATGCTAGTAACTCTTGAAATTTGATGTTCCATTTTGACGAAAGAATTTCATCAACCATAAGGACTGAAAAATTTGTTGAGGATGAAATTACTCATTTAGAGTTTTTGCACAACAAATGCTATTTATATGCTATTGTGATCAAGTCAATTACAATAAAGAATCTTTCTTTAGAAGGTGAAGAAGCAATTAGAATTAGATTTGAATCGGATCATTTTGGATTCATGTCACATTAAACTCAAGTAGTTTTGAGTTTAGATTATTTAGCGTGAGAGCTATTCTAAGTTCAAATTCTTTGGATCAGGTTTAGGGTAGAATAAAATTGATAATTTTTATTAAAAAAGTTGTTAATCATAATTTTAATATTAAGTTCTGGTTATTACGAGTTTTGATAAAATTAATTTTATGTTCAAATCATTTTAAATTAGAGTTATTTTAAATTCGGATCTTTGATATTTTTATTAGTTCTCGGATTCATTTTGTCACTTCTAATTGCAAGTCTATCATTTTGACAACATCTGTCCAAAGGATAAAAATCGATTTTGTTTGGATTTGAAGGGTATTTGGATATTTTTGGGAGATTTTGGATTGAAAAGGAAAGTAATACTGGAAAGAGAAAAAATTTTGAAAAGAAAAGAGAAAGAAGTTACAGAATCATAAAAGAATAATTATGTAATTTAAAAGCAATAATACTAATATAAATTATCTCTACCTCCATATATATAGGGTTGACATCGGATCAGGTTTGGGTCGAGTTTTGCTCGTCCCGAACCGGACTCTACCTAAATTTTTTTTTATTTTTTTATACCTGAATCCGATCATGATCCGATATTATATAAATCGTATCTGACTCCTACCCAATCCAAAATTAATAAAATATTATTTTTTAAATATAAATATTTAAAAATATCATTATATAAATATATATATAAATAAAAAATTAAATAATTAATTAAAAAATATTTTTTTATATAATATCGGATTGGATCAGATTCGAATTTTAGGCAAACCTGATCCGAAACTTGAATTTCAAAAAAAAAAATCAACCTCATAAGGTCGGATTGGATCGAAATCCGTCGGGAACGAGTTGAATTACCGACCTTACGTATATACAGGTGGGGCATAAGAATTGAAGGTAAAAGTAACGTGAATATGATAATTAAGAAAGTCATAAAGAGAGAGAAATAGTGAGTCAGTTTTAGTGAAACTAATTTGCCTAAAAAAGAGTTTTAGTGACACCAAAAGACAAATCAATCCAATATATACATATTAATTTGTAAAACGAGAAAAGGACAACAGTTACACGTTTGTAGTGACGGATTTAAATTTTTTTAAGGATGTTCACTACTAATATATAAAAAATTATTGATAAATTTATTAATTTTATCGAAAAAATTCACAAAAAAATTGAGAAGTTCCAAAAATATTTTTTTTCAAAATTTTTTAATTTTTAAAGATATTCATAGACACCACACTTAATCATTTGCATCTGCCCTACATGCTTGTCTAAGAGTAATATTGAACGACAAAGATTGTGGTTCAATTAAAAATCCAAGTTAATAAATGTATATTGAGTTTGTTTAAGAGATACTTAGCAGATTATTATTTTATTTTTTTGGTGATTGAGTCCTACAGAATTATATAAATATTATTATCGTATTAAAATATTTTTTGAACTCTTTTTTATTATTTATTTGGTTACGCGTATATGTTATCTCGATCCTACAACCTTCAAGCATCAATTTTAATAATATGTTAATTGATTTAAGAGAGTATAAAGATTTGAATTAAATATATTTTTTAAATATAATTACAAAAATTTACTTAGTTAAACTCTCGATTCAATGACGATAATATATTTAAAATGAAATAAAAAAATAAAATAATTAATCTAGGGTCAATCTTGACGTTTGAGACATGATAGGATATTTATCTTTTAACCCACAAAGGATGGTTTGCAAAACTCGAATGAAACAACCTAGGTTTATTTTATTTATTTATTTATTTTTATTGGTGACAAAAGCTTGGTCTCCAAACATTTTTTTTCTTCCAATCGCACCCCGTTTACTATTGAATTTTGGCCCAAAAGCAATTTTTGAAGAACCAATCGTAATCCCAAACTGGCCCTTACTTGAAATTTTCAATCCCTATATTCGTTTTACAATATATACCATAAAATGAGCTAATTAATTAAGTTGGCCTCGATAATTTTAAGTTCATAGTATTTATATCTTTATTATTTAGGCTAAACTCAAGCGACATTTCCTCTCATTTTATTTAGATTAATTGTTACTTTAGTTGTTATCAAAAAGTACACTTGAGGATCTTAGCTGAAAATTGTAGTATTTTAATTAATTAATTAATATTGTTTTGATCAGCATTAATTAATATCTTTTCTAATTAATATCTTTTCTTAGTTTAGCATTACTATAAAAAATAATTTTTGGGTTCAAAATTTATTTTTTATCCAACCTCAATGCTAAATAATAAAAAAAATATAACTTTTCAATGTAAAACTTTAGCTTTAAAAAATATGTCATCGTACTAATCGTGACCGGTGTTATAATTTCATTTATTTTTCAACCCCAATGAAATTTGCTTTTTCCCGTTTGGATCAAAGATTTATTTAGAGGGTTAGTTAATTTTTTGTTAGCATTTTATGAATCTTGACCCTACATATCTTCCACATTTTTGGTCATGAGTATTGTCTAACTCCATGAACCTCCCAAATTCAACTCACACTCTTAATTTGTTGAAAACAAAACCTAATCATGACCGTAAGATCATATTGTAGAATAACATGATGGAGCTTTTGATCAATTTGATGTGGTAAGTGGGAACTAACACGAGCAATTTGGAAATCATGTGGGGAATGGTTTGATAGGAAAGTGAAGTTTGAATGAGAGATGGATAGATGCACCAAACTCCATTTTCACGTGCCATCGAGCTTTACAAGTTGTTGGGAGCTTAAGACTGATAGCATTGGTCATATCCACCCCTTAAAATCTTATTTATACGACCAAACTCTTTGCACACTTCCATTGAAACACTCTTCTCCTACCACTTCCATCACCACCGCCACGGGCTGCTAACCCTTAGGGTTGTTTTTGTTGAAGAGAAAAAAATGGTGACCGTCGAGGAAGTTCGTAGGGCTCAACGTGCCGAAGGGCCAGCCACCGTGTTGGCCATCGGCACATCAACTCCACCAAATTGTGTCGATCAGAGCACATACCCTGACTACTATTTCCGTATCACAAACAGTGAGCACAAGACTGAGCTGAAAGAGAAATTCAAGCGCATGTGTAAGCACTTTCTTTTCTCTTTTTTTTTTTTTGGTGTCATTTGTTATAGAATTTACCTTATTTCACATAGAAATTTAAGGTGATTTAGTGTTCATACGTGATTTTGGCATGAAAATAGAATGGAGATGTGGGATGTGCATGGTTCACATAATTTTCATGCGAAGCTTTAAAAAAAATGGTTAGCTACAAAGTTTGACTTGAAAAATAGATTAAATTCTAACTTAATTTGTCTCCAAGGTTCAAGTTTGCTAACATAAAGAACAAGGTTTTGATTCATAAAAGGTTTAGGCAACCTTATTTTTTGTCCGTCACAAAATAACTTAATATGCCAACAGCTAATATTTGAAAACAATTTCAAGCTTTTACGAGAGAGTGACAGAGAACTTTTTTTTTTAAAGTGATTTAGGCAATGATTTTGTCAGAATTTTGGTTTATTTAAAAACTTATATTTGAAAGTGGAAACCCCTTTTTAGTAAAAGAAAATCTAAAAGCTTTCCCCCTTTTGAGTCCAATAATAACAAGACCCATAAAAATCAGCCTGTGCTTGCAATTATAGCTGTCAGCCAGTTAAGAGCCACAAAAATAGTAAGTGGAAGAAATTGTAATTGCATTTAATAAAAAAAAATAGCAATAATTATTATTATTATTTTTTAATCATTGTGTACACCATTATTGAGCCATGTACTTCATGCTTGTTTTGTCTTGTCAGAAAAATGAAGCTTTTCTTTTTTTTTTTTAGGGTAAATCGGTTTAAAATACTAAAATAATTTTCTTCATTTATTTTTAGGTGAAAAATCTATGATCAAGAAGAGATACATGTACCTGACAGAAGAGATTCTGAAAGAAAATCCCAACGTGTGTGCATACATGGCACCTTCACTGGATGCTAGGCAAGACATGGTGGTGGTTGAGGTACCAAAGCTAGGCAAAGAAGCAGCCACCAGAGCCATTAAGGAATGGGGCCAGCCCAAATCCAAGATCACCCACCTTGTCTTCTGCACCACTAGTGGTGTGGACATGCCTGGGGCTGACTACCAGCTCACCAAGCTTTTAGGCCTCCGCCCATCCGTTAAGCGCCTCATGATGTACCAACAGGGTTGCTTTGCCGGTGGCACGGTGCTCAGGGTGGCCAAGGACTTGGCTGAGAACAACAAAGGTGCTCGTGTACTCGTTGTGTGCTCGGAAATTACGGCTGTTACCTTCCGTGGTCCTAGTGACACTCACCTAGACAGTCTTGTAGGCCAAGCATTGTTTGGTGATGGTGCTGCTGCTGTTATAATTGGTGCAGACCCAGTGCCTGAGATCGAGAAGCCATTGTTTGAACTAGTCTCAGCTGCCCAAACAATCTTGCCAGACAGTGATGGTGCCATTGATGGTCACCTTCGTGAAGTTGGTCTCACATTTCACCTCCTCAAGGATGTTCCAGGGCTTATTTCCAAGAACATCGAAAAGAGCCTTGCTGAGGCATTCCAGCCTTTGGGCATCTCTGACTGGAACTCCCTTTTCTGGATCGCTCACCCTGGTGGCCCGGCAATATTGGACCAGGTAGAAGCCAAGTTAGCCCTCAAGCCTGAAAAGCTACGAGCCACAAGACACGTTCTATCAGAGTATGGCAACATGTCAAGTGCTTGTGTTCTGTTCATTTTGGATGAGATGAGGAAGAAATCAAAAGAAGATGGGCTTCAGACCACTGGAGAAGGGCTCGAGTGGGGAGTCCTGTTTGGGTTCGGACCTGGGCTCACAGTTGAGACCGTGGTGCTCCACTGTATCAATGCTTAAACAGACCCTAAACCTCTGATTGGCCCTGCCTTAAGTGATCAACATGTAATCTGGTTCCACATCCCTGAAGTTTTTTTTTTTAATATCCTTTGAATTTGTTTGGTTATTGTGAGAGAGTCAAAGTCTCTGATATCGTGGGTGTGTTGTAGACTGAACTAAACTATGGCAATAATAAGTTCCCATTTCATCTTTGGTTATGCCAAGAAAAGCAGCTTTTATTATTTAAAATTACACCTGATAATTAAAAATATAATAAAAAAATACAAATAAAAGATATAAAATATGATACAAAAATGATATAAATAAAAAATATAAAAATAATATAATTTAAAATTTTAAAAAAATTATAAATAAATTAATAAAATTAAATTTTATATTTTATATTTTTATATTAACACTGATATATGATTTTTATATAAAATATAATATAAATATAATATTTTACACGATAACATAAATTATAGATTTATTTAAATTTAGGTATAAACAAAATAAAAAATTTCGAAAAATATTTTTTAAAAAAAGCTTTATTGAATGCATAATACAAACAAAATTTTGGGTTAAAAAAATCACCACTTTTTTTTTAAATTTTCTCAGTTTCATTTTTTTATATAAAAAAAATCATAATCTAAAAATTAAAAAAAAATTGACTGATGTTGGATTTCCATTCAATTTCCTCCTTAAAACAACCTTTTTAACTGAAAAAAAAAAATGTTGGAGGATATAATATTTACAAAAGAACTACTCCATATTTATAAAATTAATGTAAGTAAGAAAATCATTATAAAATGCATATATATAAAAAAATTACCAATTATTACTTGTTGGTAAGGGGAAGAATTCTCTTTCTGTATCAATCATGTGGGAAATAAGTTATTTTATTTCAATTGCATCTAAATAAATTTTTAAGTTGTATTTAAATAAATCCTTAAAATAGTTAATTTTTTATTTAAAATAAAATTTTATTTGAATACAAATCAAAAGATAAAATTTTATTTAAATACAATAAAATATAAAAATTTATTTAAAAAATAAATAATTTTAGAGTTTTTTTTTAATATTTTAACCATTAAATTTGAGCATGAATGCTCTTGGTAATTACAAAAAAGAATTTATAATAAACATAACTTTTTTAAAATAAAAAGTAATTTTCAAAGTCATGGTCCTATGTGAACACAAGCACATTCATGCTTCAAAGATTAAAAAATAAAAAAAAATTGATATTTTAAAAAAAGTTTAAATATTTTTTATTAATAAAATGAAAAATAAAAAGAAATCTTGAATCCACCGATAACCTTAGCCTTGGAGCATCTTAAAAAAGTAGCCAACGAAGAGACCTTTATATTCATGAACCTGGTACCTTCAAAGGAATATGCTTATATTCTATTCCTAAAGGAATATTTTAATATTCTATAATTGCAATTGAAAGAGTCACAATCAACATTGCACGAAACAATAAATTTCCTTACTCATCTCTCTCGTGTGAATTATTTTAATTCAAGATTATGGTTTGCCAATCTAATTTAAAAAATGTTGCAAGCATATACTTTATTTTATTAGCTCTAGATGAATTGGAAAATTTCCCATAATCTCATTGAAAATTGCAATGGCAAGAAGCATTTGTTTCTCATGCATGCTTTACTTTTTGTCATCTTCATCATGGCCATGCCTTCAAAAATCCACAATTTTTAGTTACATGTAGGGTCCTAGAGTTAAAAAGAACAAATTTATCAACAGCATATTGTTGGAAGAGAACCAACCAAAGAAGGTTTTGGTTAGTAATATAATTAAAAAGGGCTTTAACAAAGGGTAAAAAGTAAAAAAAAAAAACAAAAAAAAAAAAAGCAAGCTATTTAAGGGGGAACAAAATCATTGAGATTTGTCATCTGATTGCCTCAAGAAAGAATTTGATAAAAAATGATGGAATTTATTGCTACAATAGGGCCATCATACTTTACCATTTACTATGGATGTGAAAATATATCCTAACATGATTTTTCATTCTAAAAATAATTTATATTTATACATTATCGGGGTATAAATTTTATATATTATCAATAAATAAATAATAATATTTTATTAATAAAATGAATCGGATAATAATTTGACATTAATGAATAATTTTTTTTAAAAAATAATTATTTTATATATTTATTTTAATAGATGATATTTATTCGTTAATGATATATTATTATTTAATTCATTAACAGTATATAAGATTTATATATTAATAGTATATCAAATATAAACTCAAAAAATATTTATATTCGTTACCATTCACCCACAATAAAATAAAATAAATAGGTGTATGAGATTTTTCATCAAAATATTTTGAGAACAAACTCTTTGAAATTGAGTTACTAAAAAAACAACAACTCTCTCCTATCTTTATCAAAATTTATATTTAAAATATTTATATTGATAATTTTAGATTCTAACAGTTTGAGTTTTTGAAATTTTCAATTAATCAATTTTACAATGTGACATAATTTTAATAATGATAAATTATTAAATTAATTCATATAAGTTGTATAGTAAATTTAATGATTATCATTTTTGTATAAGAAGATAATTTCTTTTTGCTTCATAATAGAATAACTATTTTATAAAAAATTTAATAGAATAACTTTTATTAAGAAGTTAGAAAAAAAAAAAAAAGAAAAAGGCATAACTGAAGCTTGTTTTGGATGCATGTTAGAGGGATTGTTATTGTATTGTAGATGTCGTTTTATGATCAATGCTTGATGGATAATATGAACATGATCATATAAATAAATATATGCAAAAAATTTATTTGATTGTGAAAATATAACATAAATGTTACAAAAGATTGCTTACTTGATTAATTGGTTGAGAATAAGATCATGTATTCAAAAATTATTCACTATCTACGACATAAATCATTAAACATCAAAGTTAAATATTCCTCTTAGAGTTAGCAAGAAATTCCTATTCCTTTGCTTTTCCAATTACTCTTTGGCTTTCTTTTTTTGTGACTTATCACATATTTTCACGTGAATGAGACTTATCTCATGTTCTAGATGAATATATTTCAACTTTTAATTTATCTCATCATGGCCGAATGTTATGCCAAAGAAAAAGGAAGATTATGTCTTTGTTTGTTATGATTTTACATTTTCCCATCATTTAATTCAAATGGTCGGTTGCCTTTTCTCTTTGCAAGCTTCATTCATAAGTCATTAGTCCCTTCTATGTTATGATATATTTCTATACTTAAGCTCCATTAGAATAATGTTTAGAATTTTAAGCACTTTTTATTCTTCTAACACATATTGGATTTTCATACTCTAGAGTTTATAATTATTCTCTTTTGGTAACTATGTACTTAAATGCAAAAGTTATTTTTAAAGGATAATTCTAAATTTAAAGATCTATGCACGAATTAATTACCTAGCATTACACATATATTTTGTCACAGTGTCACAAATAAAATAAAGGGAATCATTCACATAAAAATGAAATAAAAAAGTCATTATATTCGCAATCAAAATTTATTTTTAATATATTTAATTATCACTTATTCTATTCCATTATGCAAATTTTATCATTATAAGGTAACTAATTTATTAATACCTTAAAACTCTCACTAACCATAAAGTTACTTTCAATCAATAACATACATTGATTGAATTTACATAAGTAAGTCTCATAAAGCATGTACATACTAAACACAGAAACAAGTTTCATCGTTAAACATACAAAGGGTTTATTTGAACTATGTTTCCAATTAATATGTATCACTTTATCTAGTGGTTAAATCGAATCCATAAATTCCTTTGATAGTTTTATATTCTTATTAGTCATCTATAAAATTTCAAAATTTTTATGCTTTTCACTATTGAGACTTTTGCATTATATATAGTTGTAATCCTCCTTGCCCTTTTCTCACATATTAACAAATTTTTTTTTATCAAAGTTAGAATATTAGGATGTTTTCTCTCATTAGATATCCAATGATCTCCAAAAATGATTTTATTAAGGAATGCATTTATTCAAAATCATGTATATTTTTAGATTCTCTTTATATGGATGTTGTCACACAAGATGAACTCTTTAATTTTTGTCATTAACTCTGATGATATGTCTCACAATATCATCATCATTTGGATCCATTCAATATTGCGCTAACTTAATTAGTAGCTTTATGACTATAAGCAATTGCATCTAAGTTCTTACAATACTATGAGTTCTCACAATCATTGAATATTTTTGTAACATATATAAAAGAATTTCACAAATACAATTTACACAAGTTTTATAATAATTAAAACACGTTTTAATCATTATTTTATCATTTATACTCCTAAAGTCAATCAAGGATTATCAAAAAATTTAAAAATTTTATCATTTAAAAAAAAATGTTATAGGGAAGCGAGTACTATAATAGGCAACTGATTGCTTTCTTTATTTTTCAATTCGTTTGAAAATCATGTAAAACATTTGAATGCTCTGAGAAGGTATTTGAATGCATTGTCAATTTTACCATTTTGTTTTGAAAAAATGAAAGGTAATTCGAATGTTATAATATAGGTATTCGAATGCTTATTTAAAAATCATTGTTAAAATTTTAAATTTTGATTAGGGCAATCAAATGTCTTATCAAGCATTCGAATGCTTAAGTTTAAAAAAATGAAAAATTGATTCAAAATAATCCAAACTACATTGACAACTTGTGTTTGAATATTCTAAAACATTTACAATACCTTTCTTAACAAAATTACATGATTTTTGTGTATTTCTTTTGTAGATTTTCGAATGTGTTTTGGTGTTTCAAGAAAACAACAAAACAATATGGAATTAAGGCTTTATGGCACTGATACCAATGAAAAATAATATAAACATGATCTTATACATAAATATATAGAAGACTTACTTTGTTTGCAAAAGTACAACGAAAGTGTTGCAGAAAATCACCAATTTGATCCATTAATTAGGAAAATGATCATACATTCAACAATTGTTCACTATTTACACTATAAATTCTTAAACACTAAAAGAAAATATTCCTCTGAGAGTTTGTAAGGGATTCTTATTCCTTTACTTTTTCTAATTGCTCTTTTTCTTTCTTTCTACGCAACTTATTACATATTTTCGTGTGAAGAATACTTATCTTGTGTTATGCATGAACATATTTCAACATTTAATTGTATCTCATTGTGACCGAATGACATGCCAAAGGAAAAAAAAAGAGCACATCTCAATTTATCATGATTTTACATCATTTTTTCATCATTTTATTCATATGGTTGATTGTCTTATATATAGGAAAACAAGTGAAAGGCCATGGCAGTTTATGGTTAATGTTTGAATCCAAATTCAAACATTGTCAACTATTTTAAGGTAGCTTTTCTTTGTTTTGTCTCAAACTAAGATGCATGCTATACATAACTATCATTTGTAGTTATTTGTTTCTATGAAATATGCATCCATTCATTTTGGACAGTATATTCTAATAATACCTCATAAAATTGCACTTATGATCTGATGAATGTCTTTTCATTACACGTTTAAATCAAACCTTAAAAATTTTGATCAAAAATAAAAAAAATGCAATTGCCATTTTATGAAAAAATTCTCATAAAACATTATAGCAAAAAATCTTTTCATCAACCATTCAATTGATGTCTTAAGCACCATTCAAATTGCATTGCACCCCCCCCCCCCCCCCCCGCGGAAGTACCCTTGGTGGTGCAATTGCAATAAAAAAAAATTCTCAATTGCAACTTTTGTTTTCAAATGAGATAACAATGGGATTCAAAAATAACTAGTCCTTGACTGATTTTTTTGGTCTACTTAATGATTGGCTAGTGAGATATTTTTTCATTTTTATCCTTAAGTTTTATTATTATGTCTAAAATGTCATTGAATCTTTTATTGTTTTTATAATTTTTTTATTTAAAAATTGTAAAATAAATTCAATAATTTACTATAATAAATAAAATTTTATTATTTAATACATGAATAAATATTTTTGAATTAATTTTATTATTTATTAATAAATTTTATAAATATTAAATAATTTAAAATTTTATTATATAAAATTTTTAATTTAATTTCCTTTATGATAATTTTTTTCTCATTCTAATATAATTTATTGTCATTATTACTTTCATATCTAAATATATATCGTACAACTAATTTTAATTTTATCATAATAATAATTAATTTTATTATTATTATTTTTAATCTTACTCAAATTAATTTTATCATTCATTTAAATAAATTTTGAAATAAATAAAAGAAAAAAATGGGTAAAGGAGGAATGGAATCCAAAAAATATTCCAGAAAACTGGGTAAAGTGAATGGGTGGGGTCAAAAACTCTGACAATGAGCCAACATGCTATACAACATTGAAAGCAGTAGCTGCCTGTGGGCTAACCCATCTTTAAAAAATAATTAATTCCCCTAATTTGGCAGTTTTTGAATTAATTAAGCCAATTTGTTGAAAATAATTATTTTCTCTAACCAATCATAGTAAGTAATTGAATTAAAAGTAACTTTAATAATCACATTAAATTAAATTATTTTAAAAGAAAAAATAAATTAAAAAAAGGAAATAAATAAGCAAAGTTCCCATATTTTCCTGGCTCACATGCAGCCTTCCCATATTGGACCCTCTTTTTCTCACTCTTCTTAATGTTATCCTTTCAAAACAAAACCAAAAAAAAAAAAAAAAAAACAAAAGTTGAATTTTCTCTGTTCTTTTCTCCGGTGGTCTCCCTCCTACCCCAAACTAAACTTCCAATCACATACACAAAAATCCCATTTTAAAAATTTGACCTTTTCAAAAAATCATTCTTCAACTCTTTATGAAAAGGAGAAACTTGGGTACTTCTCCTTTTTTTTTTTTTTTTCCTTTATAAGCACTTTTTGTTGTTGGGTTTTCTTGAAAGGTGGGGTTTTGTTTAGTTTCTTGTAGAGCTATTATTTTCTTCAATTCTATGCCCATCATTTTTTTTTCTTAAGTTGTTTTTTTTTAATTATTTTGTTTCACACACGCACATGCATGTTCTCCAGTTTGTCTGATCTGGATTGGATCACAAGGTTCTTTTGTTTTCGGCTTTGAAGAAGATTAAGTGAGAAAGAGGAGGGGAGGGGTCTTTAGTGGGGTTAAGTGTCTGAGAATTCTATTCTTTGTTGGGAGCAGTCTTTGGTTGCTTAGAAGAAAAGAAGAACGAAGGAACCGGGTGAGATTTTTTTTTCCCATCATCCTATTTTTTGTATCTCTATTTTGGGTCCCCAAAGAAGATTCTTTTTGTTTTCCCTTCTTGTTTCTGTTGTGTGAGTTATAATAATTGTTTAATATTGTATTTCCATGTGGGAATTTGAATTGTGTTTGATTGGTTTTTGGCCAAAATTGCAATGTACTGCTTATTCTAATGAAATGTTATGAATTGTTTTTGTTTTGTTTTTTTTTTTTTTTTTTTTTCCTTTTTCATATGTTAGAATTTGTTGGTCTGTAGGGAGGAATTGTCTACTTCTGCTGTCTTGCATTGTTGGGGCTTTTGAGTTGAAATTGAGTTTTAGTGTTGAAGGATTGAAATTGGGTTTTAATTGGAAAAGCTAGACTTGAGTTTGACAGCATATTTTAACTCCTGAGGCATGGCTGGTATTGATGTTTCAAAGTATGCACATAGCCCTGTGCACAAGGCTGTTGCCACGAGGGATTATGCCAGTCTCAGGAGGATACTTGCAGCTCTCCCACATCTTCGTAACCTGGCTGAGATTCGAACAGAAGCAGCCTCATTGGCTGAGGAAGAGAAGGCTGATGGGATCGCTGCTGTGATTGATAGGCGGGATGTTCTTAACCGGGATACACCTCTTCACTTGGCTGTTAAACTTGGTGATGAAACTGCAACTGAAATGCTTATGGTTGCCGGTGCTGATTGGAGCTTGCAGAATGAACAAGGATGGAGTGCGCTCCAAGAAGCAATTTGTAATAGGGAAGAAGCTATTGCTATGATTATTGTTCGGCATTACCAGCCATTGGCATGGGCAAAGTGGTGTAGAAGGTTGCCTCGTGTGGTGGGAACTATGCAAAGGATGAGAGACTTTTACATGGAAATCACATTCCATTTTGAGAGTTCTGTGATACCTTTCATTTCCAGAATTGCTCCTTCAGATACGTATAAAATTTGGAAGAGGGGTGCAAATTTGAGAGCTGATATGACTTTGGCTGGATTTGATGGATTCAGAATTCAGCGCTCAGATCAGAGTATTCTTTTCCTTGGTGATGGTTCTGGGGACGGGAAGGTTCCTACTGGATCACTTTGTATGATCTCACATAAGGATAAAGAGGTGATGAATGCTTTGGATGGTGCTGGTTCCCAAGCAACTGAGGAAGAGGTTCGACAAGAGGTGGATGCAATGTCTCAGACTAATATATTCAGACCTGGGATAGATGTGACACAGGCAGTTCTTTTGCCACAATTGACTTGGAGGCGACAAGAGAAAACAGAAACAGTTGGTGCCTGGAAGGCTAAGGTGTATGATATGCACAGTGTTGTTGTAAGCATCAAATCTAGGAAGGTGCCTGGGGCCATGACAGATGATGAATTCTTTGCAACTTCCAATGAAATTGAAACAGAGAGTGAAGAGCTTGATGAGATCTTGACAGAAGATGAAAGGAGACAACTTGAAGTTGCTCTTAAGTTGGATTCTTCAGAAATATCCAATGAGAATGGTGATGGCATTATTAGGCATCGCCGTAGTTGCTATGAGTCTAGGGAAATTTATATCGAGGAGTCCAATGGTTATAAAAATGGAGAGACAAAGCAGGAAAAGAAAGGATGGTTTGGTGGATGGAGGAAACGGGAGTCAAAGCAAGAAGTGCATCGGAAGATTGTACCACCAAGAAGTTCTCTGTGTGTGGATGAAAAGGTGAGTGACTTACTAGGAGACTTTCCATCTGGCAGTCAGATCAAACCTGGTAGACATTCTGTGGAGATTGTGGCAAGGGATGATCATCGGAGGATAAGAGATTCGAGAATATCTACTTCCATGGGTTCAGAGAGTAGTAATCGGCGTAAGGACACTGGCCGTGAGAATGAGTATAAGAAAGGATTGAGGCCTATTCTTTGGCTTTCTCCAAACTTCCCATTGCAAACTGAAGAACTCCTGCCATTGCTAGACATTCTTGCAAACAAGGTTAAGGCAATTCGTCGGTTAAGAGAACTTCTCACTACAAAGCTTCCAGTAGGAACATTCCCTGTCAAGGTTTGTTGTTCTTTCCCTGTCTGATTGGATCTTGTTATCATTGCTATTCCTTTTGCAGCTTTTGTAGTGAGCTCTATGTTCCTTTTTTTTTTTTTAACGTTATTTATCTTTATTGTTCAGATTTATGTTGATTCGCATAATGCACATGTTTTATGGACCAATTTTTTTCTGCTTTCTCTTATGATTGTTTGGTCTCGCCACTTGTCAATTGTGTGAAGACATTTCCATCTAGAGGAATCTATGGTATGGGAAGTATAGGTTTTTGAAATCGTAGAGTGATGACCTATACAATTGTAAATGATTTTTTGTATGGCCTTTTAAGGCTTGCTTATTACCCAAATTTTTGATCCCTTATATTAGAGCTTTTAGTGAATTATCATGAAAAATATATGCTTTTCTAAATTAAGACGTCGTAATCCATTTAATCTTATAGAAGCCACATTGGGCTTATACTTGACTTCTTTAGGGTTTAAGACCAGGATTTTGGTATTTATGTGCCTGGCATAAGATCCAGTTCTTTCCTTCCATCTATTGATGTATAGATTTGCCAGATCAAATGGAGGTGTACTTACGTTCTTTCATTTTAATGGTGCCAGTTGGTATTTGGGCTCTCTGCAAAAAATAAAAGAGAAAAATGGGGATGGTGGTTATGTGCACGAAATGCTAGTCATTGCTGTAGTCATCCAGTAATGATTGGGAAATCCAAGAAAATTATGTGCATGAAAATTCTCTGGAGGTTTTCTGTTTATCTTTTACATTTGAGATTTTATTCCTTCTAGTAGGTATCATGATAGATTGGTTTGTTCCTTTAGTCCTTTGTTTTTAATTGAAACAAAAAGGACACCTAGTTGGTGAGTAGTGCATATCAAGACTTGTTATGTATAATTTAGCTCAGCTACTGTCTGAAACACATGCACATGGTTAAGCTCAATGACAAATAATATTTGTCTCGTTTCGTTGATTATGTTTTAACATTTTACTAAGAAATTCTCATGGTTGCACTTAGGTTGCTATTCCAGTGGTTCCAACAATCAGAGTAATGGTTACTTTTACGAAGTTTGAAGAACTACAGCCTGTGGATGAGTTCTTGACACCCCCTTCAAGCCCCACTGCCGGCGGAGAAAGCCCTGCAGTGACACATTCCTTAGGTTCATCTTGGTTTCAGTGGATAAAGGCACCATATCACCGCCCTAGCTCATCCAATTATAGCTACAATAAGATAGAAAATCTTCCAGATCCATTTGCAATACCTCCAGATTATACGTGGATTACAGCTGAAGAAAAGAAAAAGAAGATGCAAGAGAAGAGCAAATCAAAGAAAGGTAAGAGTCAGAATCATTGAAGTCAGGCTAAGATCCTGATGCAAAACAAGTTCTAGCACATAGCAAAATAGGAAATAGTGTTTCATTAATCCATAAATATTGTGTTTCTCTTACTGAGAAAAGGAAATAGAGAAATAGATGATTGGAGTTGTGTTCTATGAAGTGTGGATAATCCCTTCATGGGAAAGTTTGGTATCCTTGTGGGGGTGAAAAAAAGGTGAAAAAAAAAAAAGATATGTGATTTTTACAGCGTTTGCTTGGCATTTGGTGGGATGTTACACTCTTTGGATTACTGATTTACATCTTAAAGTGTGACTAACTTTTGACAACAGTTACTAACAGAACTGGCAAAGTTTTATTTCTGGCAGCAGAGTCAATTTTTGTAACCATTCAGATAATTTGTTTTAAGAGGTCATTAAGTTTTCTTCTTGTGTAATGTGTCATTTTCTCTTGTTTTTTATCCATCTCTTCCTTTTTGGAGATGAATCAGTTTTAAAAGTTCTTGCTTTATTTCTCTCTTTTATCTGTATTTGTTCCTTTCGGATGTTTGCTATATGATAGGTTGAGCTATACTTGAATATGGCAACAATTTCAGAATACCCTTTTGGTGAAAAACTGTAATATTTGTGAAGAAGGGGAGTCAATTGATTTGTTATCAAGCTGGTGCAAAAGCTCCATCAATTATACTGGATGCGGGATCTTTCACACTAATTTGAGGCAATGGTCAAAGTAGAGAGATAAAAGGGGACCTTAATAACAAGCCATGGTCATAACATTTTCCTCACCATTACAGTAAAGTCAACTTTTATTTTCATCAATAAATAGTTAATTCAATCGATTAAGTTCATCTTTTTCGATGAAAAAATTTTAAATTTGAATCGTGTCGAATCGTGTCGTTGATTATTTATTGAAATTATTTCGAATGTACGATTAGTAATTATTTATCTTAGATTATTACGATTAGCAGTTATTTATCTTAGATTGTTACATATAATATATTTTATCTTGATTTAAAAAAAAAAACTTCTATTTTCACCTTAAATTTTATCTTGATTGCTAAGTCAATGTTTTTAACTGTCGGGTCAAGTCGACGTTCATTGACCGCCAAGATGGCGACTAGTTGTGTTGGTCCGGTTCTTAAAAAGGATTACTTAAGCTTTGTTGCTACGATTTAAAGAAAAAATGAAAAAAATGATATAAAATATAAGTAAAAGTTGTAAGTGTTTAATAATTGTTGTGAAAAATATTGTTATTAATTAAAAAATTTTAAAATATTAAAATAGTGGATAATATAATAATTTTTTATTTCAAATGCATTTTTTTACCATAAAAATTTTAATTAACTTTTTAATTTAGGTTGAAAAATAGGATTTTAAACTGAAAAATTATATTTTTTATTGTTTAATATAGATTGGATAAATAATAATATTAAATTAAATATTAATCAATATCAAATAAGTCAATTGATCACGTCAATATAAATTATTTTAATCAATATTAAATAAATCAACTGATCACATCAATACAAATAAATTATTAACTAACTATTTTAATATCAATCCATTTTATCAATTTATTTTATAAAAAGTAAAATTGAGACACAAATACCTCGATTTAACCATTCTACTCACTCACCTTCACTTTCTTCAACCTTCTCTTTCTTTTCTCCATCTCCTTCCTGCTACACTTAATTAATTTGAACGTCGAAACATATCTTGTAATCACACCTTCGATGCCCCCAACTCTCCATTATTAGTTCTCTTGCAGGTAACACCAACCTCCTCATCAGCTTCCCAGCAAGCTTACATCAAAGCACCCCGTCACCTTACCAAAAATACCATCATAAACCTCAATCTGAGAACGTTTGAAATCTAGAGACTTTGATTTTGATGCACTGTGTCTTTGGGGTCTGAACCTTTTTCTCTTTCATTGAATTACCCAAGCAATTATAGGGTCATTGACCTAAAAGACCTGCAAACAATTCATAAAACATTTTATGTCTTTCTTCTGCCTTTCCAGTGTGGCAATTGTTATTACAATAACAATCAAGCTAGGCTAAAGCCTCATCATCCTTTTTTTTTTTTTTTTTAATGAGGGAATTGTTTTTATGTGCTGTGCAGTTTTGTTTTGGATCATGAATTTTTGGTCCAGTTGTTGATTTAGAGATGGTAACAGAACATATATCAATATCAGTATCTAAATTTGTTTAATATTTATAGTATTTGAGTTTGTTTAAATATTTATTTAAATTTAATAGTATTATTTAAATCCATTTCAATAAATACATTAAAATATTTGTTTATTTAAAATTTTTATCAAAATATAAAATAAATTAAAATTAAAATTTAAGTTCACTCTTAATTAATAACAAATAAAATATATTTACTAAGATTCGAAACCTTTCACTAAGTATAAAATTTTACATATTTTACATATGTAAACGGATAATTGATTCGGTTATTTATTCGGATATGCATTATTATTTAATAAACATACGGATCGGAGATTGGATATTTAGAGATATTATCATTATCCTATTTGAATCTGTTACGAATAATAAATTTTTTATCCAAATTCGTTAATTATTATTTTATAACTATTTGAATCTAACATAAATATATCGAATAATAAGGGGATATCCATTTATTTACTATTTATTTTCATCCTTAGATTGATTTAATGAACAAAATTATTTTTGAAGTTTGAATATATGCAAAACCTATAATACCATACTTGATTTAATTTTTGCATTAACACCATATTTACTTGACAAATATAAGGCAATAAAAATTATTTCAGATACCATAAAGTTTTTAAATTTCACTAATGAGCTTAAAGAATTGTAACATATTCCACTACAATATATTTAAAAATTAATAAATTAATATGATAATATTCTAATCTCGTTTGTATAAAATGATAGTCACAATTAAGGAAATTTGCATGTGTTGTTAATTGATATTCGCGAATTTCACATTTAAATCTATTTGACTTAACACTTCTCCTTTCACCTTTACCACTTGAGTTAGACTTCAAGCAAAATGTTTTAATATTGTTTAAAAATAAATTTTGTATAAAAATTTACCAAAAATTATTGAAAATTTCCAAATTATTAAAAATTTTTAAATCATTGATTTGAGTAGGGATTCACTTATACTAATATAAATATTTTTTACTTTTTTAATTCATGAATCAAAATGACTAAAAATAAATTTTATGAATTTAATTTTGATCCAATAATAAAAAAAAAGTATAATACTTAAGCTAAATAAATTAATCCATTCTCGATTGATTTTTTTCAACATATTTGATAAATCATTTTAAGAAATCATTTAATGAAAGATTTTTAATAAAAAAGAGTATTAAGTAAATTTTATTTAAGAAAAATTTATATAATTCCGTTAATCTTATATTCTTTTTTTTAACTATTTATTTTTTAAAAACTTTTACCAATTAAAAATAGTTATGAAATTGTATCTTTATTTTATAAAAAATAACAAAAAGTTGATTAAACATTTAATTTTAATAGCATACCAAATAATTTGTATATCATAAATTTAGTATTTAAATGTTTTAAAATTAAAAATTCAATACCTAAATTTTTCGTATTAAAATTTGTCCAGTTTATTAAACAGTAATAATAATAATAAATCATCTTATGAATATCTGGCTTTTGATAAAAAAAAAAAAATTACTACCACCACTGTTCTTGCATACGCTTCACTTTTTGTTAAGCTATTCACACAAAAAAGCATTGCATTTTGTTGTTGAATTAGGAATCTAGCCAAGCCAAGGTGTTCTTCATCATTTGAAATTCATTTCATGTTTAGTACATTAAAACTTTTCCAATACTATTTTGTAACTATATATATCTACTAGAAATCATTCCCAGCTTCACGGAGTCGAGTTTTTTTAATAAAAAAATATATTTATTCAATTATTAATGTAAATAGAACATAACATGCATAAAAAAATTGCTAAAAATATCATAAGGATGTTGGAAATGAAATCAACATACATAAATTATTAGTGTTGCGCCTGAAGCAATAATCACAACAATACAGAAGCAATAGACAACAATCAATAATCAAATGCGCAGAAAAAATAAAGCACACCAAGATTTACGTGGAAAACCCTCCAGTGTAGAGGGAAAAAACCACGGGCCACCAGAAAAATCTTCACTATCAAATAATAGTTATACAAAGTTCTTCTCTAGCTAAAACTAGAGCTAATCAACAATTAGAGAAACAATTGGAGAAATCTCACCAAATAAGTGACTCAACAAATACACCATGGATTTGTTCCTAGAGAGCTTTAAACCTGATCTTCACCGTTCAGAATGTAGAACTCTGAATCATAAACCTCCTGACAAGGTTTCAACTCAATCGGACCACGGATTGACTTCCGTTCAACCAACTCTCCCTTCTCTTTTTTCTCTCTCTGCTTTTCCTGGCTTTTCTTCTTTTTTCTGCTTGGTTTTCGACACACACACAAAACAACCCCACCTTTTTTTTTATTAAGTAGCTAGGGCTCTGTGTAAAATAAAAGATCAAGGCCCATGGCCTTTACTTGGTCCAAAACCACTTACATGGGACTGGACCTCATTTTCCTAACAATCTCCCCCTCCAGCCCCATTAGGAGGAGATTCATCACCATAGCAGTTTCATTTGAAACTTACCTTGGCCAGGGAACTCATTCCGGCCAAGTTACTGTAAAGCTTAAGCTTTTTTCTGGGAAGTATCTTAGTCAACATATCTGCCACATTTTTATCAGTATGAACTTTCTTCAATAGTATCTGCTGTTCTTCAATCACTGAACGTAACCAATGATATCTAACATCAATGTGCTTTGTTCTAGCATGGTACATGGTATTCTTACTCAAATCTAAAGCACTCTGGCTATCACAAAATACCACATATTCTTTCTGATTCAACCCTAATTCAAGAAGAAAACGTTTCATCCAAAGCATTTCTTTACATGCTTCAGTTGCTGCAATATACTCAGCCTCTGTAGTTGACAAAGCAACACACTTCTGTAACTTAGACTGCCAAGATACAGCTCCTCCTGCAAAAGTGAACAAATACCCTGAAGTAGATTTCCTACCATCAAGATCGCCTGCCATGTCAGCATCAGTAAACCCTTCTAGAACTGGTTGTGAAACTCCATAAGTCAAGCATATTTTTGAGGTACCCCTCAAATATCTAAAAATCCATTTCACTGCTTCCCAGTGAACCTTTCCTGGATTAGAAAGAAATCTGCTCACTACACCAACTGCATGAGCAATGTCAGGCCTTGTACAAACCATAAGATACATTAAAGAACCGACTGCAGAAGAATAAGGAATACTAGACATAGCTAGTTGCTCTTCCTTAGACACTGGACAAGATTTCTTACTTAGGTGAAAATGGTTGGCAAGTGAACTGCTAACTGATTTAGCATGTTGCATGTTGAATCTACCAAGCACTCGTTCAACATACTTTTCCTGTGACAACCACAGCTTTCCAGCTCTCCTATCCCGGATAATGTCCATACCAAGAATCTGCTTTGCTGGACCTAAATCTTTCATATCAAAAGACTTAGACAATTGTTCTTTCAACCTGCAAACCATACTAGCATCTTGTCTTACAATCAACATATCATCAACATATAATAATAAGATAATGAAGTTACCATTAGGGAATTGTTTAACATACACACAAGAATTCGCTGCTGTTCTTTTATAGCTATGACTCACCATAAAAGAATCAAAATTCTTGTACCACTATCGTGGAGCTTGTTTCAAGCCATACAAGCTTTTCTTCAATTTGCAAACTAAGTGCTCTTTCCCTTTCACTTCAAAACCCTCAGGCTGATTCATATAAATGTCCTCCTACAAATCACCATACAAAAATACAGTTTTAACATCAAGTTGCTCAAGTTCAAGATTCAAACTAGCTATCAATCCCAGTACCACTCGAATAGAACTCATTTTTACAACTGGAGCAAAAATCTCATCAAAATCGATGCCTGGTTTCTGAAAAAAACCTTTTACTACCAATCGAGCTTTGTACCTTACTAGTTTGTCACCATGCTTTTTCAACTTGAACACCCATTTATTCTTTAATGGCCTCTTTCCTGTTGAAAGTTTAACAAGATCATAAGTACCATTCTTTCGCAATGACTCCATCTCTTCTTTCATTGCTTTAAACCAGTACTCTCTATCCGGAGTATCCTGCACATCTTGAAAGCTTTCTGGCTCCCCTTCACTGGTAACTAAAATAAAATCTGAACTTGGATACCTGGTAGATGACTTGCGCTCTCTAGTAGATCTCCTGGGCTGAGACTCTACATCACTTGATGCCGAAGGTAGCTCCCTCTGCTCAACACTCTCAGGTAGAGAGGATTGCTCTCTCTGCTCAAAACTAATAGCATCTGGCTCATCACCAACTGTAGCTGGCTCATCCATATCCCCAAGTTCTGTTTCTGGCTCATTTTCACCATCTGTGGCTCTTTCCTGTGAAATTCCTGTCGGTGTTGAAACATCACACTCAACAGTAACTCGTGTAATCTTCTTATTTTTATTAAGGTCTGCTATGGTTTCTTTTTCATGAAAGACCACATCTCTGCTTCTGACTGTCTTTCTCTTTACTGGATCCCATACCCTGTAGCCAAATTCCTCATCACCATATCCTACAAACACACACTGTGTAGCTTTACTGTCAAGCTTTGATCTCTGCTCTTTCGGCACATGCATGAATGCTTTACACCCAAAAATTTTCAAGTGAGAGTATGAAGCATCTTTTCCTGTCCAGACTCTTTCTGGAATGTCAAAGCCCAAAGGAACTGATGGTGACCTGTTAAGTAAATAACAAGCTGTGTTGACTACTTCACCCCAGAATGGCTTTGGTAATTTTGCCATCCTCAACATACATCTGACTTTTTCCACAATGGTGCGATTCATTCTTTCAGCTATACCATTATGCTACGGTGTTCCAGGTTCTGTCCTCTCATGCCTGATCCCATGCTTTGAGCAATACTCTTCAAAGCTTTTAGATGTGTATTCCTCACCATTATCAGTTCGAATACACTTCAAGGGTAACCCTGTCATCCTTTCAACCATGGCATGAAATTTTTAAAAATACTGCAGTACCTGACTTTTATATTTCAACATATACACCCAAGTCTTACGTGAAGCATCATCAATAAAAGTAACAAAATATCTGCTACCACCTAATGACTCAACCTCAATGGGACCACATACGTCAGAATAAATTAATTCCAATCTATTTTCTTTTCTCTGAGAACTTTTACGAAAAGAAACTCTATGATGCTTACCAAACAAACAATAATCACATGAATCGAGAGACATACCTTTGGTCAAGGGAATGAGAGAGTGCCTTGCCAAAACCTGTAACCCTTTTTCACTCATGTGTGCCAGCCTCCTGTGCCACAAATTTACTGAAGCATCATTTTCAACGGTATTTACCTGGTTACCGTTCAATTGCATCCATGTCTTATACATTGTGCAGCATAGTTTTCCCCTTGCAACTACCATAGATCCTTTGAGAAGCTTCCACTGTCCATTCTTTTGTCGGCTTTCATATCCCTCCTTATCAAGGACATTAATAGCAAGCAAGTTCATTCTCATATCTGGAATGTGTCTGACATCCCTCAAAGTCAACATGCAGCCTGTACTAGTTTGTACAACAATATCACCAATCCCAACAATCTGCGACACACTCTTATTTTTCATCTTGGTACAACCAAAGTCTCCTGCTTTGTAAGTTGTAAACAACTCTTTCTTAGGAACACAATGATATGCCGCTCCTGTGTCAACTATCCACTTAATGTCAGGATCACTAACATGATTACAATCACCATGTGTACAAATCAAAATAACTGAATCACTATCTGAATTCACTGCTGTAACATTGCCATTATCTGAACTCTTACCTTTCTCATCTTTTCGCTCTTGCTTTAAGATTCTACAGTTTCGTTTTATATGACCCGCCTTAACACAATGGAAACACTTCGCTTTACCTCTAGACTTGGATTTATGTTTAGACTTACCACGGTTTTTTAAGTCCTGACCTCTGTCGATGTTTCTACCCCTGTTCTCTGTGACCAGAGCTTGATTCCCAGGGTCTACATCTTTTTACCTCGCTTCTTCATTAAGCATACTGTCATTTACCATCTCCAATGTCACCTTATAATCAGGAGCTGAATTAAGAACAGTCACAACTAGAGTATTCCAGCTGTCTGGCAATGAACCCAAAAGAAATAATGCCTTCATTTTATCATCCATCTTAAGTTCCATAGTAGTCATCCGATTAAATATATCTTGAAAATCACTCAAGTGCTTTGTAACAGATCGTCCATCCCTGTACTGTAAAGTTGCAATCTTTTTAACAAGCATAACTTTATTCATACCTATTTTTTTCTCATACAATGCTGCCAATTTTTCCCAAACAATGCGAGCATCTGACTCCTGCGCTACATGATGGAACACGCTGATATCAACCCATTTTCTGATTGTAGCCAGCGTCTTTCTACCTAGCTTCTTTCAGCTTTCATCTTTCATATCTACTGGTTTAACCGAATCACCCAATACTGGCTCATACAAATCTTTACAGTATAGATGATCCTCCATCATAGGCTTTCAAATTGAATAATTCGATGCTGTCAATTTTATCATGGAACCTGTATCACCCTCCATGATCTCAAACAGAATTTACTTCTATCCTGGGATGCTTTTGTATCGATGTCTCAAAATAACCCTTGCTCTGATACCACTTGTTGCGCCTGAAGCAATAATCACAACAATACAGAAGCAATAGACAACAATCAATAATCAAATGTGCAGAAAAAATAAAGCACACCAAGATTTACGTGAAAAATCCTTCAGTGTAGAGGGAAAAAACCACGGGCCACCAGAAAAATCTTCACTATCAAATAATAGTTATACAAAGTTCTTCTCTAGCTAAAACTAGAGCTAATCAACAACTAGAGAAACAATTGGAGAAATCTCACCAAATAAGTGACTCAACAAATACACCATGGATTTGTTCCTAGAGAGCTTTAAACCCGATCTTCACCGTTCAGAATGTAGAACTCTGAATCATAAACCTCCTGACAAGGTTTCAACTCAATCGGACCACGGATTGACTTCCGTTCAACCAACTCTCCCTTCTCATTTTTCTCTCTCTGCTTTTCTTGGCTTTTCTTCTTTTTTCTGCTTGGTTTTCGACACACACACAAAACAACCCCACCTCTTTTTTTATTAAGTAGCTAGGGCTCTGTGTAAAATAAAAGATCAAGGCCCATGGCCTTTACTTGGTCCAAAACCACTTACATGGGACTGGACCCCATTTTTCTAACAGTTAGCTATTTGGGAGTTTAAAAGATAGGATAAGAATATAAACAGTTAAGCATAACAAAACTCAAAATATCACTTACAAATATAAATAGATGATCATAAGGGAGTTCAAAATGTATGCAAATAAAAATGTTAGATTGGATTTAAACATTTAGTACAAAAATGATCAATGGTGTTTAGTGTTTCATTGGATGTATAATAAAAAATTAGCAAGTTATTGAGTTGGGATAGAGTTAAGGGTATGGTATATTCTCAGCTCTATATATTTTTTTCTTTTCTTTGCATAAAAAAAATTATTATGTGTTATGATGTGACATACTGGTATGGGATTCGGAATTAATATGATTATGTTTAAAAAATTTATTTGTCCATCTTAAGAAATAGTGACAGACATTTAAGAATTATTTTAAATACACATATATATTTGCTTCATATCAAAAATAAAACCAAAGACTACGTTTGTCTAAGGTGAATTTTTTATAGTATTTCCCTATAGTTATGTTCATTTTCCTCAATGTTGTTACTTGTATAAATAGAGAAGTTACCGGGTAGGGTATGAGAAAGATAGAGTATTTCCTATTATTATCTCCAGATTTTTATATTATATCTATCTCTTTACCCATATTCAATGTCTATTTTAAATCTATCCCCATCATTGCAGGTATTCAATGAGTATAGGTAATCTCCATACCTATAACTTTTAAAATATATATAAATCAAAATTTATTTTTTAGCTTTTTTATTCTTATATTGTATATTTAGGTTTTTCTTATAAATATATATTAACATATATATTTTTAATAAAACTATATTAATTTTAATTAATCTAAAATAATAATTTATATTAATTAATAAAAAATATATCCACTAAATATATATAAATATATATGTAGGGTATAGGTACAGGACGGGTGTTATACTACCTATCCCTATTCTGGTACCTAATAAAAATTTAAAATTATATTTATCGCTATCTCCATAATGTAATGTGCATCTCCATCCCCATTCAGATAAAAAATCGATTCTCCATTAGATATGGGTAAAATTGACATCTCTATGTATAAATTACCATTGTCATATATTCTGTAGTTAAAAATTTAAAAAGGTTAATTTATTGTAGTAGCCATAATTGAAAATCATAGTATAAACTAATTTTAAAAAGTTATGAAAAAGGCCTTAGAACCTGACTTAAAGGTGGACTTATTCAATCTGAGAAGCCTTACAACATAAATAAGTCATTAATATTATAACGATTCATTATTTATATGTAGTCCAACAATTTTAAAAAGTTGTGCTCTTAATTTTGTTAAAGAAAAATTTCATAGTTAGACTTTTTGTCACATCCTAAAGCAAAGTTTTTAGGTGTAGTTCATTTATATAAAATATTCTATTAATTATGCTTTTTTATATGTATATTAATATTTAAAAACTAATATCCTCTATTTCTTTGTCTTATTTCAATGCCTAAGTTTTTATGTACTTATTGTCACGGTGAACTCATTCAATTGTCTTGTCTTTAAAAAGGACTTCCATTTTTTTTTTACTTTCTAACTAAGTTTAACTTCTACATTTTTTTGTGGCTTCCCCAAGTTTTTATTTTTTATTTTTATCGTTAATGTAGTAAAATAAGGAAAGACCATTGTGTTTGATTAAAAGTATTCAAGTTATTCTTAGTACCTTATCTAATGATTGCATCTTATTAGAATTTTTTTTATCTCTGCTAAATAAAACCAAAAGATAATATGACATATGATAACAACAATTATGGCTACAACATGGATAAAGGACTTAATCACATGCTCTATTAAATCTAGAGATGTTACCAGTTTGATAGTATTTGTATCATCCTCCAATGTTATCTTATGCTTAAATCCCTTCCAGCAACAAATTATAACTTCCATAACAAATATTGGATACTTCAATAAGCCAAGAAAAAAAAAATGAAAAGTAAAAAAACTTGAAACATAAGGACTACAAGTTCATACCTCGAAACATCTTCGCAACTGACCAGCTTTCCTTTAACTATACCTTAACAAATAGGTTGAAAAAGAATGAACTATTAGCAAATTTTCAGTTCAACTGTGATACAGCTTGCTTATTTTAAAAGTCAATCAACCCTTCCTTCTTAGAATAAAATACCTCATGAGAAATTAGGTGTTTAGGGCACAAGAAATAGATTAAAAAGAAAAGGAGCTAAATTATATTAAAAAGAATGAGATGTTAGTTCAGTGGTGTTGAAGTTGGCTCTAAGGTTGAGGGTTTCATACCCCAATCGTAATAAAAAAAAAACCAAAAAATGGGAGAAAAATTAGAGTTTACATATGGTGACTACACCTATATTACTGGACAAATTCTCCCCTCCATCGATGAAGCAAAGTTAGATCTTAAGCTTTAGGTGCAACCATCATATGACCATTCAGATAGTTGTGAGAATGTGATTCTCATGTTTGGTTCACGGGTATTTGATTCCTAAGGTAATCTTAGATTCTTAATAGTACTTAAAAGTCCTTAAATAAGAAAGACACATTTCTCTGTGATTTTTTAAACTTCTGATAGGAAAGTTACTTTTTTCCCACATTTGACATGAATAAAAAGTATTTCTTTCTATTTTACCCTTTTAAAAATTAACGTATGGTAACCAACTAAATTATTATTTTTTTTACAATCGTTCTATTGAAAACAAATAACACAAATATTTTGTTTTGTTATAAGCTTAACATAATATTTTATTTGTAATTTTTTTTAGTAAATTTTTTTAAAATTTTACCACTCAAATATTGGGTATCTTTGTTTTAAAATGAAGTAATTGTTATTATTTACTGCATTTATTTTAACAAAAACTCAGTATTTGACTTGTACTTAATTTTCTATATTTTTTTTCATTGAATAGTGCATTCCTAGGGTTTGTAACGTAGTATTTGTTATTAATTACTGTGTTTCTTTGAACAAATATGCAGTATTTGACAACTTTTACATTTTTGAAAATTTTCTCACTTTAATATTGTATTTGGATGCTTTAAAACACAGTAATAGTTATCAAATACTGTGATTTAGCTTTATAATGCAATAAATATGATTATTTTCTGCGTTTCTATTCAAAGAAATGCAGTAACTATTCATTCGTAAATTTCATTTTTTTCCCCTATAAATCAAATTTCTATCACAACAATCATTCTTTTCTCTAATCAACACTAACCTAATTTTTAATAACAATTACAACATTTCTTACATAAGAAACGTCATTTTTGAAGCTAAACTATGTTGAATAACAAAGAGCACTTTCTTTTTTCAAACAACATCGCAAATATGTAAGTAAAGACTTTTCTGTTTCAACTAACATTAGCTTCAACCTTCGTGCTTTTATCTTCATGCTGTTTAATTTATCAATAAATGGCGTATCTATTATCTGTTATATCATGATCAATTTTGCATTATTTGTTTAATTGAAATGTGTTCTTGTTTTATTTGTTTAGATCTTAATTGAAAAAATATACATCTATGATATGCGTTTTCCATTTTGGTTTTAATCCTTGATCCATATATGTTTTGTTGTTGGCCTTTTTTTTTTTTTTTAGTGTCTTAGATTTCATTTACAAAATGCACATATTTGCTTTCAACATATCTTTTTAACATTAATCAAATCTTTATTCTAAACAATTATAATTCATTTATCGCTAAAAAAAAGAGTATTTTGTAACAGTACTTATTTTGCAATTGAATTAGATGGAGACTATGTTAACTTGATACTTATTGTTGCTATGATATTAGTTGTAATGAAACTTAAAAAAAAAAGTAGACTATCTTATGTTGATAGCACTTATGATAGGCTATAAATTAAAGAGTTGAACTTAATTGCAATGATTTTTTAAACCGATAAACAATGTGTAGCAATTGTAAAATGGATATGAGAGTTTTTACAAAATTATGTCATTTGCTTCAAACATAAAGGGGATTACAAGTATTTAGACATATGTCAATAGAAGAATTGGTTATTAGCTTCCTCTATATCATTTCTCATCACACAAAATTAGGATTATAAAGTGTCAAATAACCAAATCTGAAGAGACAACTATTAGATAATTTGATACTATGTTGAATTTTGTTTTGAAACTCTAGTTCTTGTTTCTTAAAAACTTGAATTGATATTGGAGAATTCAATAGATAATAGATAAAAATAGTTCAAAGGTTATTTGAGTGCTTTAAATGAAACATATATAAAGGTAAATATAGACTCAATTGACAAGTTTAGATACAGGACTAGAAGGTGCAAGGTTTTGGTTGTTGCTATTGTTATTGCTACTCTAAGAGGCCTAGATCAATTCATTGATATTACTACTTTATTAAGCTTTATATTTAATAGTCTTAGAGGTATGAGGTTTAGGTTGAGTTTTGAAATAAGTTGTTAAAGAAACAAAACTCCCAACCCTCTTAACACAGCTCGATTTGTCTTTTAAATTGAAAGCTAATGTCATCACATCTTCGTCAGAACTAGTTGAATCTCACAACAATGTCGTCCTAAAACACAACATGTAAAATGTAAATAATTACAATATATTAATATGCATAAATGACGAAGTATCAAAAAAGATATAACTTTGAAATAAACTTGCAATCTTTTTGACCATTTGTTCAATTATTTTAATTCCATAGGTTCTAGATTTTGACATATGTATTTTTTTTTTCAAACATCTCATCTTGATATTTTAGTGTCTGAGTTGGATGTTTCCTGAAGCCATATGAAAATGTAAGTTGGCAACTTTATTAAATGAAATTCAAAATCATAAACCATGTGTATAATAAATGTTATCAAATACTTACAAGTTTGTACTTCACATTTGCATACCCCTTTTTCGATGCTTGATGGTGATACACTTTTTTGGATCTGTATTTTCTTTTGGGTTTTTTTTTTCTTTGCAAAAAATAAAGTCAATAACAATTGGTTTAGCTTGCAGTTCACTCTAAATTAAATAATATGTGATTAATAAATATCAAATCAATAAAAATAAAAGAAGTTTGCTATGTGTATGTTAAATTCATCTGATAAATGAGTTGAAATAAATTTTGCTCACTTTTCATCACTGATATGATGAGGTATGAGCCAATAGTTTAGCATTGTCAACAAATGGTAAAATAAATTTTGTTGTCAATCTACTTTTAAAGTCTCTAAATTTTAACACAGCATATTGCAACACAACCTTTTTATACTCAGTTAAGATGTCAAAGTGTTCCTTAAATGATTATATTAGAAAATGTTAACAATAACGTAATTGCATTCCATAAAAAAAGACATAAATGATCAATAAGAATCTATTTGATTATTATAACTTACCATAACCAAATCTCATATATGTCATTTAAATCTATTGAAACCTTCCTCAACCTATCATAGTTAATGGATATTGTTTATCGAACGACATATTCAATATAGCTAGCCATCTTCACTACACCACTTAACACAACCTGCCCATACACATTGAAGTCAATATGTATATTTTTCTAGTTACTTCAAACAACTTACCACATCCCTTAACTTTTTTTTTTAAGTAAATGTGTCAACATCATGCTCTTATTCATGTCAAGTAAAGGTACACATGTATTCTTCAGAAGTCAGAATATAACTAATATATACAAATTTAAATATGGAATGACATTAGCAACAAATACATATATTAAATATATCAAGCAATTTAAATATAGAATGGCATTAGTATAAGTTACATATATTGAATATAAAATACATAAATTGATTTATACATATACATAAATGCTAATAATCAACAATAAAAGTTATATTCACCGTACCTATCAAAAATCAAATTCAACTTTAATAATTTAACCATTATGAGGCAAACTTTCTATTTTAAGTAAGCTTTTACTTGTGCTGTAGAGTCTTATACCTTGATAGAGCTTTCTAGCTTTGCCATTATAGAAGAACAAAAGAAATTCTTTAACAAATTAGAGATTAATTTCTTTTCTAAATTAATAACATCACCATTTGAGAACATGCATAAAAAAAAAAAAGATTCTTCTTTTTTCTTTGGTTAAAATAATGTATATTGCAATATTACAACTTGGATAGGACATTTTTTAGCATGCGTGCAAAGAAAAATTTTTTTAATATATATGAACAACACTAGAATTTCACCTACACTAGAGAAGGAAAAAAATTCCAACACTTACATAATAAAGATGACTAAGGTTTAACATATTTTTTATTTTCATTCTTTTAATATTTCTGTCCTAAGAGTTCGTTAACAATAAAAATATTAAAATATAGTTAATCAGTATGACAGAGATGTAAGCCATTGTTTATAACAAATTAATGAATGAAAATGACATATCTTTGATTCTAAATTTAATAACTGAGTTTCAATGTTTATTATTTGAAAACTATTCAATCAATAGTTGACATATTTATGGGATATTTGTGCAAAAATAGACAATAGATACTTATTAATATATATATGAAAAATAAATAAAATTTTACCTCAATCGACAGCAAATGATTGACGATGGTGATGGTGGTGATGATAGAGACAAAGCCCCAAGGGGGTTAGGTAAAGGGTTTTGGGGTTCAAGGTTTGGCTGAGTGTTTTGAGATTCTAAGGTTTATCTTTTGTAAAAATAAAATCGATTCAACTTTGGGATTAGGGTTTTTGTTGTTTTTTGTAATTAAAACTCAATTATTTTAACAAAAACGCTGTTATTGTTCATTGTAATATAACATGTGTATAATCAATTATAGCATTTCTTTGAAGTAAAACACAATAATTGTTCATTTTTTAAATTATGCCTATAATCAATTATTGCGTTTCTTTGAAGTTAAACACAATAATTATTTTTTATATTCTATGATTTGATACACAATATTTGTCATATTTATTATGTTTCTTAGAATAGAAATGCAGTAATTGATACTGAATTTTTCTTTATAAACAACTCCGATACTACGTTTCTAGGCTTTGAAACATAATAATTGTGAATTATTTCATGCGTTTCCTGGATGAACTAAACGTAGCAATTGATTAATATTAATTTTTTTTTTATATTTGGGCACTCGGATATAGTGTTTCTAGAAGTTGAAATGCATTATTTGTTTATTATTTTTATTGACAATTTATTATGTTTTTTATGTGGTGAAGGACATTATAGTAAAAATATATGATTAAGTAATATGAGATTCTTCCCAACCAAACACAAGAATATAACAATCGCATACAATGAAGAATCACCCCTTATCAGGAATCCACACTTTTCAAAGATCATACTTTCTCTCAAAATCTAAAATTTCAGTAAGATAGTAGCTAGGAGGATTTGAAAGGCATTATGGCAATAAGATTTCCAAGGTTTAGCCAAGGATTAGCTCAAGACCCAACTTCATCGTATTTGGTTTGGTATTGTTACCGTGCATAACTTCGAGAGTCATTATGATATTACTAAGGTGAACCAAATGCCCCCTAAAAGATTACCTACTGCATACATGACTATTGATAAAAAAATCTTCAAATTCATGGACATTGGTGACGTTTAACTGTAGTATTAGTTGATCATATAATAGTACTTTCAGAAGATATTTAAAAAAAGTAATATTTAATAAAGAAAAATAAACTTGGTGCAACCAACATGAAAAGCTATAAAATAAGCATCATTCGAAGATTCCCCACATATATCCCTTTTCATTAAAAAGTTCACGCATGAAAATAAAAAAACAATTAATAGACAAACCAACAAATCAAAGAAATAGAAACCCAAAATATTCAAAAGACACCTCCATTAATGTCAAACTAAAAATCAAATGACATTTACACAACTGAGTGTTTCTTGCTAACTTTTCAAATGCATGCGAAGAAATTCATATACGGAAATAGAAAACAAGTAATGCAAATAACTAAAGCAACATAAACCCAAAATAAAACAAATTTCAAAAATACCCAAAAAAGGCAACAAAGAACATGAAGTTTCACCTAGAAAAAAAAATGAAAGAAACCTGCACAAAAAATAAAAAATAAAAAATTTGTTGTTTGAATTTGATAATTCAATATAAAAAAAGAAAAATTGTAGAAACACCAAAATATGAAGAAGAAAAAGGAAACAAAACTAAAAATGAAAATATATAAGCAAGAATCACAATTAACCACTCTCAACAAGCTCCTCCTTCGTTTTTGTTTTTTTTTTTCGATCTCTCTTTCAAGCTTTTGTCACAAAATTGTTTGTCACCCTAGAAACTCTCATGCTAAAGAAAAGAAAACCCTTTTTCATCCTTCTCGATCTCCTTTCTTTTTTTACCTGATCTTTTTCTAGACCATTCTTCTACCTTTCAATCTCTCTCAATCTCTTTTTTTTTTTTTTTGTTTTTGGTTTTTTGTATCGTATCTTTCTTTTAGATCTTTCCTTTGTCTATTTTGGATAGGTGTCACGCAAGAGTAAGCCTGGAGAGAAAAATATATGGTAGTTAGATTGCAGTCATGGACTATTTAGATGGCAACGAAATCAATAGGTAATTGAGTAGTCATTTGTTGTTATGGTACTGAAATAAATAGTAAAAATACTGATTTGGCAAGAAATTGGAGTAAACTAAAGTATGGAGATAGCTTTATATATATATATATATATATAAATATAATTTTGATGCATCTTCTGACTTGGTGATTTAAATTTTGCTAAAAGTTGAGTTAGACAGTTGATGTGGCTTATCACAAAAAAAGAAATTGGAATGTCGAAAGTAATATTTCAAAGTATATTCTGATATTAAAATCAATAAAATGTATAAAAAAATAAAAAAAAATCAAATAAAGTTAAGATTGCAAAAAGTACAGAATTGAGAATCCAATACATGCTTGACTTGATTTTATTTTTTATATCTCGTGAAGTATGTCGTGATTAATTAATTTGTTGAGCGTTAAGTTATATATATATATATATATATATATGTGAAGACAAATTATTAGTTTAATTTTTCTTTCTAACAAGTAAAGTGACAGACAATTCAATCAAATATAAAGCTTCTTAGCAATCATGTTTTACCTTAGTGCCGCAGAGGCGTGTGCATTTATGCCATGATTGTGGTAATGAGCAAAGATTTCGATAACTTGTCTTCTTAGGGTCCTACAAGTATATGAAAACCCATAATAATGTCAAGTTCTAGATCATATTGGAAACTTGGATTTTTTTGGGAAATTTTCAATTCCAAGCATACTCCATTGGAACTCGTCAAGATCATACATAACAACTAGAATTTCAACATTTGTCGGTTTTAATCGATTTTACTAATTGAAACTGATTATATTTGATGAAATTGATTGAATTAATTCGATTTTAGTAATTATCAGTTAAATAAATTGATTAATTCATTTGATTTTTGAGTTGTAGAATTTGAACATATATTGGTTTTAATCGATTTTATTTATTAAAACCGATTAAATTTGGACAAATTAATTCAATTAATTTGTTTTTAGTAATTATTAATTAAATTAATTAATTAAGTCATTTAATTTTCAATTTTTAAAATTAATAATTGAACTGCTTCGTCCTTAATTATAATATTCAAGCTTTCAAAGATTTCAAGGTGAACTTAAGATTTTGGTACAAAGTGAATGAAAGTTTTGAAAATTGCTATCAGCTTCTTGGCGGGCTGTAATTTCCATATGATTTCGAACTCATTTGATCACCAGATTCACTTGCCAAAGCCAAAGGGGCCATTTATTAACACATGCACCTAAAAAGAACAAGAAACATATGTACCTGTTTTGCAATAATTATGACCAATTTACTTCTGTTTTACTTTGAGGGTAGGTACAAGGAAACATTCAAAATCAACACCTTCAACTTGAAGTGATACCGGTTGAAATTTGATTTAATATTTTTAGAAAATGTATGATATTATAAATGTAAAATTCAATTTGAATTGATTTTTTTGAAAATTGATCTGATTTTAAATAAATTCTATTGATTCGGTTTGATTTTCAATTTGTCAATTTTAAATTTTTAATATAATTTTTAATATATTTAAATAAATTATATATAAAATAATTATTTTTATTTTTTAAAATTTAAAATATATAATTCGATTCAATTTAATCTTTTTAATTTTTATTTTTCGATCTAAAATTCGATTCCAACTTAATATATATATATATATATATCCAAATTTAATCTGAATATAACAAAAAAATTGATTCAAATGGAAGTTCGATATTCAAATTGATCCAAATTTTTCATGCATTCCTAAACCATAAACGAAACTAGCTACTCACACAAATCTGTCTGCATATGCTATAGTCAATCAGCTTTGGGACATTGTTGAATCTGATGCAGCATATCACTGCTACATATTTTTGGGAGCTGCAATTTGATTCATTTTTCATTTCTGAGATCTTCACATTTGGCTAACAATGAATAAGCAGTAGAATATTCATGTAAATCTTCTATACAATTTTCATCCAAGATTATCATAAATTTGCTGCTAAGATCATCCTGAAGAAGGACATTACCTGTCCGGAAATATTGTTGCTTCACTGAATTGCACAAACGCAAGAGTTCCTGACTCCCTTCAGCTCTCCATCATCTGACACACTTTTATGATAAAACAAACAAACAAACAAACAAAGAATCAGAAATATAGATAACATTTCTTGGACTGCTATGTGAAATTTAGTTGTCAACTAGCTAGGAATTCTCTTTCTATATATCCTCACGGGCTGTTACCAATTTTTTTTAATAACGAAAGCCCTAAGAATAAAAAAAAAAGATTACAAATATTGAGATTTAAATTTTAGATTTATTGAATGTTATCTTTTAAAAACAATTGCATTAATCAACCGAGTTAAACTTCGGATTATATTAAGAAATTGTAAATGTGAAACACATGCCACGTTTTGTTGTCCCTCCAATATTTCATTTCATTAATGCCCTGAAATTAATTCAAACTGTTACAGATTGTTTATGAATAAGGCCACTAGCTAATGTAAATTAGTGGCTAGCTAGCTAGGAGCTACCTACAGGGTCAATTATAAAAGGGTAATTAAAGAGTTACTCTTATAGGAAAGATAGGCAAATAAGTATACTTTTAAACTCATTGGTGTTTTGGTTTAAAAAGAGCTCAGACATATCCAAAATTTACCATAGCTATCAGGGGATACATAATGTTACCTTGGCTCAAACTCCTGAACATGGGCAATGTCTTTTCCATGAGCATCTGGCCAACTTACTTTCCTCCTTTCTATCTTGGATTGGGACTCCCGGTCAAGTATTGTAGTTTTCTTGAGATTACTCTTGGGAGTCGGAATTAGTTCAATGTGAGGCCCATTAGTCCCACTAATACTGTATCTACTGTTGCTGCAGCCACCGTTGATGATCCTGTCTGGGCTTGATTGTAATTCATCAGTATTCCCAACTTCTGTCATGACCCCATCTTTAATATTCTTTACCACACCAGACCTCTTCTTGCTGCTGCTGGTGCTGCTGCTTCGGTTGTTAATTTCTTCACCTTTGCTATCCAAATTCCTTGATGGTACATAGCAAGAGCACACTAGAGCAGTGCACCTGTTCTGCGCCGACGCCGCCAGGAGTACAACCCCAATATCCTTTCTATATTTGCTTCCTACTTATTGATCAGACCATGACCATGAATCCTGCTTTCTTTATTATGTGTATTTGATCAACCAAATAAAAATGGCGACGAAACAGCTCCATGTATATGATTTATTAGCATAACTTTGCTTTACATAGAAGAGAGTGGTATAGGAATAGGAATAAGAAGATGTGGTGGAATTTTTAGGTTGGGAAAATATGGATGTATGCCTGCATATAGAAGCAAACTTAATAATTTTAAACATAATATGATGATACAACATAAAAATAATACTAAAAAAACCATAAAAATGAACCGAAACAAACAATATTTAAATACATAAATTATCAAATCTATATAAAAGGCAAGTGCAATTATATTTTCATATAGCAGCTCCCACCACTTGAAGTTGTTTTTCTTTTGCTTTTGCCCTCAGCACTCATTAGTAAGGTGAAAATGGGGTGAAACAAGAAAAAAAAGAGGATTGGAGTATCATTAACCCCCCAACTTTTGACTGTTTTTGTCGGGGGAATATGTACTCATTGTTTGTTATATTTTGAGTTTGAGATGGGCATCTAATCATGTTTTATCTTTCACATTTTGTTTTGCTTTTTTCATGGCACGAAAGCCTGCAATCAAAAAGTGGCAAAGAGAGGAAATAATTATAGTTTCAAAAAGGAATAAACAGAGAATTACATAAAAAACTTCATTTTGTTTGCAAAGGTGATGGACATGTCATCAGAGGCAAAGCTAGACAATAACTAAAGGGAGGTCAAACAGTGAAATGAATGGAAGAAGGGAGGATATATATTAGTTTTGGTAGGCTCAGTGACTGATCTAAAATGGTGTAAAAAAAAATTTTGGAGAGGCCGTGGTTCCCGCCTGCCCGATCCGCCCCTACATGTGATTGGCCGATTTCGAAATGAATCATCGTAGATGAGGTTATCGAAACCTCAAATTTCTAGGCCACCTTTCTCAATAATTTTCTTTGAGGAAAGCATGGTTTATTCCTGCATGTTTTTGAATTCTTAACCATCAGCTGCTACGTTCTAGCCCTCTCACGAGCAATAATAACCCCTTAAAGGCAATGCAAGGCCATGTTACTTGGGACAGACCACATTATTTTTGCTCTAAAAAATGACTTTGGACTCTGAAATATACATTGAACCAAAATTTCTTTCCTGCAGGTGGATCACTTCTTCAATTCAAACACTTCAAAGTAAATACTACAACGTCCAATTTGACTTGTATATGGTTGGTTTCATACATATAATACATATAGATATGATAATTTATATATTCGTATTATATAAAATATTAAAATTCGTATATTCGTATCGTTGTTATACGAAAATTATATATTACAATTCTTGTCGATACGAAAATAAATTTTTTTTTTTATGTTGATAGACTTATATATAATTATTATTAAAATTTTAAATTATATTATTTTTTTTATATTATATCGTATTTTAAAATTTACATTCATATGACAATTGGATTTGAGATTTTTTACACGACACTCAACACGGATTATGTTTCGATATTATTAAATTTTATAAGAAAATATAAACTCTTAATTAATATTCTCTTGAAATTTAATCTTCTCATTTCCAATATTCAACTGTTTATCATGAATGTCAATGTTTTGAATTTGATTTCTCAGGAAATTTAAATTAAATTGGGTTTGTTGAGAAAAATTCACGAATAGTCCAAAATCTTTCATAAATGTATCATTTTCATCTATGACTTAAAAATTTAGATTTATCATATGAAACCTTTTAAATCAATAATTAAACAACTAAAGTAATATTCATACAATGAGTGACATTGCTCATAAACCTATGTGGTAAATTTATAAATGAAATTTCTTGTCCAAAAAGTCAATCATTTATTTATAAAAGATAAGTGGACTAACAATGAAATTTACCCAAATTAATTTATTTTTTTATTTAAAATTATTCAAATTTAAAATTTAATCATTAAATAAAAATTTCAAACGCTTTACAACCCTTAAACCACTTACACCTATTTACATAAAGTTGAAAGTTAAATTATTTAAAATTTAAAATTTATTTTAATTGATTCGTATATTTATTTTTAAAAGATAACATCCAAATTTAATAAGTTTATAATTTAAATTTTAATTCTGACTACAATTTTTTTATAAAAAAATTAAATTATTTTTTATGGTACATTAAATTAATATTTTTGTTATTAATTATTCATTAAATAAATTTTAAGTAAAAATTTAATAATTTTTTTAAGTTCAAAATTTTCTTTCTTTTCTTGTAAGCCCTAAATGTGAGAGATAAACAGACCGAGAAACTCTTTTTTTTTTTTTTTATAACATTTTTCCTGTAATTTTATTTATAAGTGAGCCAAAAAAAATTTTTCATTTAACGAAAAAATGAAAATGACTCAGCTCACACGTACTTTTTGCCACCTGTCATTGTTAAGAGAGTTAGCACCACGTTGACAGTTTTTATGCAACCTTTCATGATTGAAAAGGCCACGGCGCGTGTCAATCACGCTAGTTGCGATCGACAACTCTCCCTCTGGCTCTGGGAAAACCCAAACCACGTTTAGCAGCAGCATTCCGACAATGAACAGGTTCGAATTCGACCAAAATCTAAACTGATTTCCTTTTTTAATGTCTTTTTCGGTGCTTTTTTCGCTTTTAATGAGGGATTATCGGCTATAATAACAGGACTGTCGCAAGAAAATTTGGCTCAAATGTTAATAGATTGAGAATTCCCTGGAGGCAGCCATTTTCTAATGATGCAGCCCCAATATCATCTACCTCCAATGCTGCTAACCTTGAAAAAGTAATCTTTTTTTTTTTTAATTTAGTTCTCTTGCTTAAAGTTTCTGCTTTTATTTCAAATTTTATTGGTATTTCCAGCTTAAATGTGGTTAATTTTTCCTTTGATCGTTGCGCTTGTAGTTTTGCTTCTAAGGGTTAGTTTAGCATTGCTCTTGAGGTGTTTTTTTGTTTGGGTTTGCAAACCAAGTTTTTAGACTGAAAAGCTACCATTTTTGTTGTTGTTGTTTAGGATTAAGGTTGGGTTAAAAGCAACATTTTTGTTGTTGTTTAGGATTGAGCTTGGGTTAAAAGTAGCTTTTGAATGCAAAAGTCACTTTCAATAGCAATGCTAAACTAGGCCTAATTGATGCAAAATATTGGATTGAGTTGACTAATTTTTCCAACTTTTTAGGAGAGTGAAGATCTACGGTATGACATTGCCATTGTTGGAGGTGGCATGGTTGGCCTGGCTCTTGCTTGTTCCTTGGGTAGCTAAATTTTTTATATTTACCCTTCATTTCCTTGTTATGTTATGCAATACATCTTATGCTGGAAATATAAAAAATGGTTCATCAATTTCGGTCCGGCATAAGCATGCATGCAATAGGCACTTCATGGGTGATATAACACACATGGATGCTGGTGACACGTATAAATATGTATGATTAGGACTTCTTCAATCTTAAGAGCATGTTCTTGCTGATGAACATAAAATTCTGAGAGGATTGAATTTTTAGATTTTATACTATGTTAATTTGCAGCTACCAGACCGTTAACGAAACATTTGACTGTTGCCATCATTGATAGCAATCTGGCTTTGAGGAGAAAACATTTCATTGAGAAAGAAGTCCATCCTGATCCCAGGGTCAGTACAGTTACGCCTGCGACTATATCTTTCTTCAAAGGTAACAAACATAATGTCTTAGCTAGTTTTAAACCTTATGCAGAGCTCAATAAATGGTTTTGTGCTAGCATCTTGCAAAACTTTGAAAATGAAATTTAAGTAGAAAGTTTAAAATTGGTTATGTTTTAGACACAGCTATAAGATTATGATCTTAGCAATGATTTGTTAAATTAAAGTTGATTATCGGAGGACTAATTACGATTATTTTGGACTCTCTGTCTGAAAGGTAAAGTATACAAGAAAGAGAAACCACTGGCCTAATTGATTATTCAGTATTGCTTTCACTAGTTGATATTTTCCCTTAATTAGCTACAATATCTCATGCTTGTTTGTCATGTTTATTCTGATTTCAATAACTGTGGTGCCACACGTTACAGATATTGGTGCTTGGCAATATGTCGAGCAGCATCGGCATGCCTACTTTGATAAGATGCAGGTGCTGGCTGTTATATTTTCTCTTTTGCAGATCATGCCATCTTTATTATTGCCTTTCATTGCTTTTATTCATTGTCTAGGTTAAAATAAGAACCAGCATGCTACTGAACATGTCTTATTTCCATGGACATTGTTGATTTTTAATGGCACCTAGAAGTTTTTCAATCAAAAAATTGCTTACAGATTTATTCTGATCTACTATAGGTTTGGGATTATACTGGCCTAGGTTATACAAAATACAATGCCAGGGATGCAAACAAAGAAGTACTCGGGTAAACGCCTGCTTTAAGCTAAAGAGGCAACTCTTGTTATCTTTTAGATGCTAATGCCTACATGCTGGTTTTGGACTGTTTTTAGGTGTGTGGTGGAGAATAAGGTGCTTCTTAGTTCTTTGTTGTCACGTTTGCAGGTATTGATAAGTTATGCAACCTTTAGCATAATTACTGCATCTCACTTGAAGTTTCTTCCTTTCATTTATCCTCGAATGGTTATTTGGCCCTCCTTTACTGTTGCAAAGACAAAAAATTATGCAGTTATTTTTTAATCTTCTTTGTTGGAATTACCTAGTTTCTCCGGTCCCATTGTGCTCCTCCTCCCCCCTCCACCCCACCCTTTCTTTTCCCCCCCAAATATTCAACATTAAGAATGCAGTCATTTCCCGAAAGTAAGCACATTTCCACTAATAATATTGTAAAAAAGTGCTGCTTATTTTCTTCTATGATCATGGTTTTACAGTCATATTATTGAACCTAGGTAAATTAAATATTTTCAGGATACAGATTTTCAGAAGAAAATATACCCATCAAGATTGACTTCAATGTCTATACTACCAAATTCTTCATCCTTGGAAGTGGACAGCACATTATCAGTAACAGCATCGTTCACTCATGGGCGTTTAGCTAAGTTAGAACTGGAGGATGGAAATAGCCTATATGCAAAGTTGGTGGTAATTGAACTTGCACCCCAATGAGTTAGATTGCTTGTTTTGAATATACTTAATAGGAAAAAAGTATTTTCTAATGCCTTGAAGATTTTGACATTTTTCATTAGTAAAATTGTATTGGTGTCAAGTTACATGAGATTCATCTCAGGTAGGAGCCGATGGGGGAAAGTCACGAGTTAGAGAATTAGCAGGATTCAGAACAACTGGATGGAACTACTCACAGAATGCCATAATATGTACAGTAGAACATGCTGTAGAAAATCATTGTGCATGGCAGAGGTTTCTACCTGCTGGTCCAATTGCACTTCTGCCAATAGGTGATAAGTTTAGCAATATCGTTTGGACTATGAACCCAAAAGAGTCATCAGAGTTCAAATCAATGAGTGAGGATGACTTTCTGAAAGCTGTAAATTATGCTCTGGATCATGGATATGGTCCTCACCCTACATCAAGCTTATTGGGTAATGCAGACATTTTTTCTTGGCTCAAAGGAGATGTATCCAGGTCGGCTAATGATTGCTTTGAAATTCCACCTAAAGTAGTCAAGTTGGCCTCTGAAAGAATGGTCTTCCCATTATCCTTAAGGCATGCCAATGACTATGCATCAAATCGTGTTGTTCTAATTGGTGATGCAGCTCATACTGTACATCCTTTGGCTGGCCAAGGAGTTAATTTGGGTTTCGGAGATGCATCTACACTTTCAAGTGTCATTTCAGAGGGTATTGCAGTAGGCACTGACATTGGGGAGGTATGTAATAGAACTAACCACCCTCATAACATGTGATGAATCTGGTCTCTTCAGCAACCATAAGTTTCTTTCTATTTTCTTCTTTCTTTCAAGGAAAGAATCTGAAACTATGCCGTTTGTGATGCTTACTTACTCATCCTGGAGTGGTTGTGTTTTTGCTTTTTCAGATATTGCTACTGAAGAAATATGAAGCAGACAGAAAACCGGCAAATGTTATGATGATGGCAGTCCTGGATGGTTTTCAGAAGGCATACACTGTTGATTTTGGTCCTTTAAATATTTTACGAGCTGCTGCATTCCATGGGGCTCACTATATTTCACCACTTAAAAAGAGCATCATCTCATATGCCTCAGGTGAGCAGAGACTGCCATTATTATCTTGAAGACCTTGATAAACGTGTTTCCCAACATCATCTTATACAGGAGTAACTCGTTGTCTGGAAGGATTAAAAGAATAATTGTAAAGTGCAACTCTGATAAGTGACGAATTGCATGTCTGGGACAGCACCTTCATGATCATGTCTTTCTGTATTCGTGTTTTATTTTTTAAAAATTATCAAGTCTTAACGTATTGTGTACGTGCTTTGTAGCTCTTATGTGGACAAAGATCCCATCTAATCTATACAAGAAAATTTTGGTTATATCTGTTGTGCATCGACATTGAGCAGAACGAAATGCGAAAGACGTAATTATATTGCATTTAATATATATTATATCCCTATACAAAATATAAACACAATTGGGGAAAGCAGTTGGCGTATATCGAAAATGTTTATAAAAATGTATCTCGAATTAAGCGTGCTAATACCCGAGATGATAGCCGACTGAGCACCTCAGGAAGCACCCTGGCAGATACGCCTGGCAACACTGGAAGCAACTCTTGGATAGCCTGAGCAACATTCACACCCTGCTTATGTGAACAAAATAAATGCAGTTAATGAGATATGACGAAAATACATGAACTAAAAAGTAAAAGTGAAAACGATTCGGATAAGATCAAATTCGGTTTAATTTTTTTAAACGATATATAAAATTATAAATTTTTAAAATTCAATTCGAATTCGAAATAAATTTTCATTAAATTTAACTTAATCCGAATTTAATTTTATCAATTCAATTCGAAATTTCGAATCCTCGGATTTGTTATATTATTTTAATATAATTTTTAATATATTTAAATAAATTTAAGTATAAAATAATTTTTTATTTTATAAAAATTTAAAATATATAAAAACTAATAAATATATAATTCGGTTTAGTTTTTTTTGTTTTTTATTTTTTAATCTGAAATTTAATTTAAACCTAATATATAAATTTAATATCAAAATTTATTTCGAACCAAATAAAAAAAAAAATCGATCTAAACCAAACCAAAAACCACGATTTTGAATCAAATTTTTATTTTTTCGATTTTTTTTCACTCCTACTAAAAAGATGGAAGTTCCTTCCATGAATGGTTTAAGTTTCAGGTAAAGAGCAAACATTTGAGTACCTGATTTGAAGTAGCTGATAATGAACTGCCGGCTGTTAAGAACTCGAGAATTTTTTGGACATTATTCAATATAATTTTGTCCTCTTCAGTTATTGAAGGCAAAAGTCCAGCTGGCTTGAAGGGTCCAACTGTAGGAACCATGCTGAACACAGGGGCAGCATTTCTGACTCCCAACACAGACATTATTTGAACTAACTGTTCCCTAGTAAGTGCATCAATGCCCTTCACTATCTGCTCAGCAGCACAGAAACATTAGTTACAAATTTGAGCATCATTCTAACCAACCTCACACAAAGAAAAGTAGATCTGATAATTTAAAACACGATACAGTGATATGACACAAACACGATACGAAAAAATAAACACGAAAGTAATACAATTTAAAATTTTAGTAAAATATTATATATGAGTTCAATAAAACCAAAAATATATATATTTTATATTTTTGTATCAACATGAATTATAACACGTAATTTTTGTGTAAAACATGACATAAATACATAAATTTTTGTATTTTATACGACATGAATACATGAATCGCTAACTCTAAAAAGAAGGAAGGTGCAAGTTTTCTTTCAATTGAGCAGAATTCTCAAAAGAGCAAATGTAAAAAGTGGATAATCAGTACGGACATTGAAAAGGTCTAGCATAACCACACACCAAAAGAGAAAGAAGAATACCATACATAAAGGCCACAAGCACACTTACAACAATCTACGAGAAAATTATTAGCATGCATAGAATAACACTTTGTTCCATTGTTTCCAGAGAATTTTAAGAATTTGCTAGTAAGTTATAACAGATCAAAACTAAAGCAATGATGAAAAGAGAATCAACGGTGATGACAGAGTATAAGAGCCGTTAAAATCATAGTAAACTTGATCAATAAATAACCACACATGAAACTATAATCTTTTCTCAATAGGACAAGTTATTCTCCTCAAGATGATTCTTTTTTTGATCTTATAAAATATGTATTTTTTCGTATCTTTGAAGAACAATAAATCTTGGCTACTTAAGAGTTTACAACCAAGCAGAATTTGTTTTGAAATGAGTTGCATGATATAGGAGGTTGATATGATCAGATCTGTTTAGGCAAAAATAGTGGGCCACAAAATGACGGCAGGGTAGACATTTTGCATAGATGATTGGAGGCAAAGTAAACCTATTTGAAACTAGAAGAAATAATACCTGCGAAGCAACTTCAACCGTATGAAAAGTCTATTCTATTTAGTAAATTCATTTAAAACATCATCTATAGATGTGCCTTGTATTGCGGAGGCAAAGATTTCAAAAGGTCAAGGCTCAAATTTTCTGAAATACAGCTGCAGCAGAAAATATTACTGCTTCTATTTGAGCAGAGGAAAATTAATTCTGGATTAAAGATTTCTTGTTAAAATTGTTTTAGGAGGGGAAATTTTCTTGTGCTATCTCTAAGGATGCAACTCAATAAAACTCCCAAAAACCCTTTTGAGTTATAAATCATTTGCGAAATTATTATGGAAATTTTTGAGGTTTTCAAATGGGAAGAAAAGCCACTAAAGAATGGATTGCATTGCAACAGATTTTGTCACCTTCCAGCTAAAGACTGGCACTAAATGGTCCTTACTTCGAAATGATTTTACTAATGGAAAATGTAGATAAAATTCTTGCTAACAAGATAATAACAATAAAACAATACTAAGGACTATTAAGATGAAAAGAGATGTAGCATTCAAGAGAGAAAAAGAATATGCCTCTGCCCTTAATATAGGGAAGGGTGGCACTATTTTTAGCCAGCAAATAACATTCTCTTTCTTTTGAATATAAGATGTAAACATATCTTTTGAATATAAGATGTAAACATACCTCATCCAGAAGAAATTCTCGGAAAAAGTTCCCCTTCTCGGACAGCAGAAATGCTAAGGCTGCTCTTGTTTGAATAGGCTGCTTTGATTGAGATTCACTTGGTAGAAATCTAGGGAAAGTAAAATTTTCTTGATTCAGTAGAATGCCTAGTTCAGCCATATCCCCACTCAAATTCTCCCCGCCTCCACTTTTTGCTGCAGTAATAAAATTCTCAAAGGCTTGCATGACATCAATGAATCTTTCAGCATCAAAAACACCAGATTTCCCATATATTGTGTAACGCAAAGCATCCCTCAGCCGTGGGGATTGATCAGTGAGGAGTCTCTAATCATAGAAAGAAACATAAGGGCATGATAAACTTATATTCTGGAAAAATTTGACCATCTATTAAGAGAAAGCACAACAGCAGTAGTCCGAATCTTTGTGTACACTTCCATCTTGATCCTATCTAATTACATTGGTGTTTGGGTCAGTCACATGGATTCTTTTACACAATTCAAGCCATCTTAAACCAAGTCCCCAAAAGTCCCCGGGTAGCAAATTTTTCAACACCTCCTTCCCTGTCATTTGTAGCCCTCACTTTGTCTTTTTTCTTACTTTCAAGCTTAATGGCATAGAATTATGTTATTGTGGTATGTTAGAACCATTAATTTAAAACAAGTTTCATTGTGTATTCTAACTAAATTTTCATAAATAATTACATTGACATTGACCATGAACATACAACAACCTGGTCAATCAGAACTCAAAGAAAAGAGTTCAAGTGATAAATTCAAGTTTTTGCAGTAACAGATAGTGAATTCAAAATGTCTTCTTCTTTCTTCATTTCCTTATTTGTCAAACAGCAAATAAACGGCCAATACTTAAAAATTTCAACCAGAGGACCAAATAACATTTTGGGTGACATTGTTACCCTGTATGAAACTCTATAATAGTCTCTAAGACAAGTAGCATTGATTTAATATATGAGGAAACATTTTTATCCTAGAAGCATTCTTAGGCCCTCATTCATATACCAAACATAAAACTAATGAATCAAGCAATTAGCTATTTAGCCATCATAAATTCAAGATAACAATGGCTAGTGCATATTGTTATAACAAAGGCCAGGTCATCATAAGTAAGGCCCTCATTCATATACTACACATAAAATAAATGAATCAGGCAATTAGCTATTTAGCCATCAGAAATTCAAAATAACAATGGCCAGGTCATCATCATAAGGAAACATTGTTATCCTAGAAGCATTCTTAGGCCCTCATTCATATACTAAACATAAAACTAATGAATCAGGCAATTAGCTATTTAGCCATCAGAAATTCAAAATAACAATGGCCAGTGTATACTGTTATAACAAAGGCCAGACCATCATAAAGAAACAATGTTACCATTGAAGCATTCTTAGGCCCTCATTCATATGCTAAACATAAAACTAATGAATTAGACAGTTATCTATTTAGCTATCAGAAATTCAAAATAACAATGGCCCGGGCATATTTCACATCATCATTACACTGATAAATCAAATTCATTTAAAATACAATTTGCAACAAATGAATATTCATACCTGTGCAATATATGGATACGCCTCATCCACAATAGCAAAATCAGGATTCCCCACTAAAGCTATTCCTTCCAACACCCCTATTGCCCTAATTATAAGAGCAAAATAAGGAGGTATCCTAAATGGATAATCAAATGTTATCTGTGCCAAATCAGATGCCAGCTCCTGAAAGTTGATGTTTTTTGCACCCCCACCCTCAAGTGCCTGATCAAAAACCTTTGCCAGAACAGGCAGGATGGGTTCCAAATTAACCCCCACAGGAATAAAATCAAGTTTAACAAAATCTTTAACTATTTCTGCATAGTCCCTGTGAATAAGATGAGCAATTGCTTCAATCATTCCATACTTCTGATCATCAGTTAATTTTGTGACAAGACCTGTTACATCACAAGCAAACTTTACAATCTACAAAATAAAGCCTCAAAAAATAAAAGAAAGTATTCTCACAGTAAAATTTAGCGTTTATATGCATGATCAGCATAATATCAATGATTGATGAAAAGAACTACCAAATAATTGTTGAAAGACAACCATATATCAATCTCTCAACTCAGCTAAATCCAACAAAACTACATTGGAGGTTGGCTAAATGGATTTTCTTCAACTTGCAGAACCAAAAGTCCTGCCCTTGATAGGTTGCATAGAGAGTAAATCATTTTTTACCAATTAAAATAGATCATCGGAAACAATGCATATCCAGTTACAGTTGCTCATGAGCAAAAAAAGCTATTGTTTCATACAAGCAGTAATTAGTTTATAGATGAATCAGGCAATGAATTGTATCCTTAAAAGAAGGACACTTCATTTGTGCTCTAGACACAGACACAAATGACTTCTAAAATCCCCAAGTCCACATAAAGGCACTTGGACTAAGGCTCAGTTATAGAGATTTTGGTCTTATTCTTATGGTTTTGATTGCCACTATCATTCAGGAAGTACAGAGCTTTTCTTTCAGTCCTCAGATGAGTAATCCTTGGAAACTCATAAATAAATTGCATTTAAAACAAAAGGAAGCCAACACTGAGCACAAATTCAAACACTCACAATAATGAATATCAGTTTCCATTTGACCGAATCAAATGAGGAATAAAGCATTAGGAATAGATAGATCTGATAAATAGACCAAAAATGAGAAGCTCATACAAAAAGATTAAGTTTGTTCTCAACGGCCCGTAACGGGATACTCTTTCTTTTTGGGCTTTACAATTTAAGCAGTAATTCAGAAAGCAAGCACTGGTTGATTATTCAAGCTTGGAGCGAAGATGACTAGCTGCTATTCTTTCTTTATTAGGTTAAAGACACATTTTATGAGTCAACCGGTACAAGCATGTACAGAAGGGAAACATAAAACACTTTGTCATTAATCTAGGGAATGCTTTTATAATTGGGAGGGGAATAACAGCTTGCAATGGCTGCATTACCCAAGATTAACACTTAAATAAGGATACAGTTCTACATCAAAAAGAAGTAGCTCGATCTATGTGATGCCTTTACACATGTTGAAAGAAGACCTTTTGCAGTGTAAGCTTTAGAATGTATTATTACCAAAGTCAAGAATGGCTAGCTTCCCATCAGGAGTGCGGATCAAATTCCCAGGATGTGGGTCAGCATGGAAAAACCCAGTATCAAGCAACTGAAATCAAAATGGGATAAGTAACACAAATTAGATAATAAGCTTAGGAACTTGTCTGATGTAGAGCAATAAAATATCTAAAACAAAGAAATGTGCGGTGCTTCCTTCCTTCTTAGATCACTGGCATATCGGTGATCTATGTGGTGAATATTCACAACAGCTGTTTGTTTCAATTAGACATGCACAAACAATTGGCAAGCACAGAAAGGAAGATGAAGACATATTTTAAGTGATAGTTCGTGATCGTTATGCACAAACAATGCAGACAAGCGACCTTGCCATTTGATATTAGCTCCTGAATATTCAAACGGAAAAAAAGAAAGAAACTTAAATTCAACCTCCTTTTACACAAAATTATTTTTTAATATATAAGGAATTCCTTCTCTTATCTTCAATATGACTACCTTAACCAAAAGTGAATTTTACAACTATCATTTGACTGCAAAAATTACATAGGATAAATATCTATGGAATTGTGTTTAACATTTTTTGAAATTAAAGAAAGAACAAATAACATTTCCAAATGTCACAATATTTTGCAGTACTGCCACTCTGATACAGAGAATTTCCTTCCACCATCTTCTGCATTATTATCATTCTTATCATCAACAAGTTGAAGCATAACATATTTAACTGCTTAAGGCAACTAATCCCATTTTAGCAAAAATTAACCTCAAAAGTGAAAAATAAAAAAAATGCAACCAGGAAAAGGTTGACAAGAAAGTGAAGTTTCACATTGAAAAAATTCCCTCCTCAAAAGAGAACATATCTTGACCATATCTCCATTCGACGTAAACTAGGATGTGCATACCAAATTAGTTCATTACCTGCTTTAGGTAGCATATCACTCCAACATTGACTAGCTCACCAACATCACTTTCTGTACTTTGTGATAGCTTTTCTCCTTCGATCCATTCTGTAGTAAGAACCTTTCTTGACGTATATTTCTGATAGGTCCTTGGTATAACAACCTGAAAACGAAATTTGACAATCCACTAGTTTCTCTAGATATTCTTAAGAAACTAACTAACTAACTAACAACAACATGAAGAATTAACTTCTTTTAACCAGATTACATATAAAGACTGGTTTCACCAGAGTCAGGAATGATTCCGGCAGACATGATACAGCTATAAGTTTAGAAAACAGTAACCTGTGGAAGGTCCTTTCGCATCATTTCAGAAAAGAGTTGTCCATTTTCACCTTCATTAACATAATCTAGCTCCTCAAAAAATCGAGCAGCCCATTCATCAACCAATCCAACCAAATCTATAGAGATCTGGAATGAATAAGGGAAAGCAAGTAGGTAAAGCATGGCAAATTATAAATATACAGCTACAGAATATAGATGCCCTCTATAAGAAAGAAAAGTTTTGACAAATAGCAAAGTACTAACAGCTATATTATTACCTGAGGAAACTTCCGGAGCACCAGACCCAAGTTCCTTATAATGAATAAATCAACAGTAACTGTCTCAAGAACAAAAGGCCTCTGCACCTTGACAGCCACCAGATCTCCATTTTCTTTCAGGCATCCCTTATATACCTGTCCAAGAGATGCTGCCATAGATATCCCACAACAATTTAAAATATATATATCTGGAATAGCAGGTAAAAGCTATTAAAAGTTATCTACATAATATAAATATAAATGTATCAATGTATGTATATATGTATATATGTGTGCAACATATATTCAAGCTGAGATTACCAGCAGCTATTGGTGAAGAGGAAAGTTCAGAGTAGATTTCTTGCCATGGCTGACCAAGTTCCTCTTCAATAAGAGCCATTGCTATGTCATCTGGAAATGAAGGAACCTTCGCATACGAGCAAACAAAAGTCAGTTACAAAAATACACTTACGACGCTGCCCCTAAAGAAGTATAAAAATATATGAATGGTAACAAGATTAGCAATACCTACCTTATGGAATATTGTCAGCTTTTTGGAGAGAAAACAAAATTTTCAAATTAAAATCCCTATCATGTAATTATTTAAGAGTAATTTTCCCCCAACAAACTTAAGTTTGTGAATTGTATAATAAAGGATGAAAAGTTGGCAGAGACATATCAAGAAGGCCCTGCTCCATCAAAACCAATTTTCCAAAACCTATTGTTTTGCTACTGATGAAATACTCAAACAAACTAAAATAAATCATGTGTCACGTTGAAATCTATCAAACAAGGTTAACGATTCAGGTGGAACAAGTCATGCCATTTGCTGAAGTTATTTCTGCGGTAAAAGACTATTTAAGAGGAGCTCATCCCAAAGATAAGACAACAATCAAGGATCATATTCCAGGCCAAAAGACATGCACATTAGATCTAAAAACAGGCATCAGAACTAAATTGCAGACGTGTTCTCACATTATCTATCTCTATTATAATGGTGCCAAATGCCAAATGTAAAATTAAATTTCTTACTCCTGATAAGTTATATCTTTTGAGCAACTTTTGAGGCATAGGGAAATGATTGATTCAATATAATAACATTAAAGGGAAAGAATGAAGAATGACTATGTGATAACTTTACCTTATCACAAAGCTTTTGCAGCTCAATCATTGCAACAGGGGAAAGTATATCTGGTCGAATGCTCAATGCTTGCCCAAGTTTTATATACGCTGGGCCCAAAGAAGTAACAATTTCCCTTAATTCAATAGCTCTAGCAACTTCATTCTGATAATGAAAAATAAACAAATTAAAAAGAGATAATCAAATTTGAACAAGAAAAAAAAATTAATCAAACAAGGATGTGCATATTTTAGATGAGAACAGACAGAAACACACGGTACAGGAAGCCCAAATACTTCAATGAAAGAACATGAAGGAGAGACAGAACCATTTTTAAAAATTTGTGGCACTTGGGATATTCAGAAATCAAAAGAAAACACCAAAAAAATGGGGTAGGGCATCAAGTATTCACCTCTTTGACCTTTTTGTTTATGATATCCAAAGCCAGACGTGAGAGGAAACCACCAGCAACAGATAGTAACTGTATAATACGAGTTGCAACAGCACGTGGGCGTTTTCCCCAGTACACAGAGATGCTTTCCGGATCATATACCAAAGGTAAGAACTCACTGCTTTCATCAACCTATGTAACCAGAGATAGATTGATCCATGACCAGCCAACAATGTACTATAATATAGAAACAGCTCAATAGCTAGAAACCATAATTGCCAAAAATTTCTCAAAAGCATCAATATAACTGCCCTAAGTTCATTAAAATTTTCAAAAGCCCTTAAAATTTTCAACTTTTCAAAAATGAAATGAGTTGTCCACCTCGCAATCTAAAACAAGACACGGTAACAAAATATGAACACGATACGAATAAAAGTCACAAGGTGACACGGTTTAAAACTTTAACAATAATTATATATGGGTTTAACAAAACCAAAAAAACACATTTCATGTTTTCGTGTTGACATGAATTGTGACACGTAATTTTCGTGTAAAACACGGTACAAATACACAAATTACAATATTTTACACAAGTACACAAATTTCAATATTTTACATGACTCAAATACACGAATTATCAGATCTTCCATGTACTAAATATCACTCTAAAAGAATAAAAAAAAAAAATATAGAATTCAAGCTTGACATACATATATATGCTACAAAAACTGAATTTTTACCTCAACCAACCGAAGCCGAATGCTGTCATCAGCAAACTGTGAATCTCGTAAGTTTTGGCCACGAAGTCCTCTCATTAGTATAGCCAACTGTTCATTTTCTTCCAATTGTGCTCTTACTCTTTTTATTTCCTGTGAAACTTCTCCCATCCTCTGCTTGTTCAATTATCATCAAAGCAATTAGTAAACAAAGACTAAAACATTAACCAAAAAATAATAATTCAGAAATTCAAGAATAAGAATTTTTGTCGCACCTTATTTGGAAAATAAATTAAAAGTTTTACTTATTAATAAATGTTAATTTCAATGTAGTGGCAATCTTGTAATAAATATAAACTCTTCTAATAATAATACAAAAACCTAAAACATTACTTAAATTTTCCTTTCATTTCCTTCACTTTCTCAGCAACCAAACAAAAGTTGACCTAATGAAATCAAATCTCATTTCACAGAAAAAAAATAAGCTATTTTTTCCTAAAGTTATAAGAACGTACTCCGTTAACGGATTTTTTAGATGACAGGGGCTTGGAGGAGCCGTTGATGTTGTTGTTTGAAGGAGAGGGCTGGGGCGGCACATTACGACTGGGCTTAGGTTCGGTTGCGACGGCGCGTACCGGTCTCGTTCGAGTGCGAATAGAGACTATGTTAGAGCGCAGGAAAGACAAGCGGACGGGGTCGATTCCGCCGTAGACGAGCTGCGGCGGCGCTACCGCGTTCATGTCGGAACCGACGCTTCTTTCTAGAGAGAGAAAAAAGTGCAAAAAAATGAAGACTTTTAGAGAGAGAGAGAAAGACAGTTCTGAAGCAGAAGACTTGGAGTGGAAAAATAGTCATTAAAAGCCTTCAAAAAAAAAAAGTGGAAGGGAGGGCCTGGACTTCGGTATGACACGTGGCAAAAGGTGGTGCAAGGAAAGGGCATTTTTTAATATTTTATGATGTCTTAAATTATTAACCGTTAGTTTTCCCGCGGGTGAGTGTTCGGTGGGGAAAACGTTTTTTTTTCCTTCTTTTTTTGTTTATTGTCTATTCAATAATGGACATTTTTATTTTGGTCTGAATATAATTTGTAGGGAGACCGGCTGCGGTTTTTTAATTTAAAAAATAATCAACAATTATTATCCAAAAATATCGATATATCATATATGTTAGTAAAATACGTAGAATGTTAATTTATTTAAAATTATATTTTATTTCATTAATTTTATCAATATCATATTAAAAACATGTCAAGGTAAATGTTCTTAAAAAAAGGTAGGTAGAATGTTTTAATATCATAATAGATAAAAAAATCATTAGTATATAAGTATTGATGTTGTATACTTTAATCGATTGATTTTGAATCGATATAATATTAAATTCGAACTCAAATTTGATTCAAATTTTGAGATTTAAATTTGATCGAATTTTAATTTTTTAACTTAAGCTCAATTTGAGATAAAAATTAAACTATTTTAGCTCGTTCGATTATACTCAATTAACATATAAAAATAAGTTTAATTTTGATATTCGATAAAAATTTGATCATTTGTATTCGAATTCTAATTCAAGTTTAAGATATTTTATTAATAAAAATATATTTAAATATTATGCTCGTATACTACTCGAATCAAGTGTAAAAATATTTAAACTTGATTTGATCAATGAATCGAGTTATTTGAATTCGAGTTTAAGCTCAACTCGATAATAATTAAGTCAAATTTGAGTTTTATTCAAATCGAATATAAATAGCATGCAAATATTAATATATTATTTACATCTTTCAAAAAAATAATGATCACGTAACAAGTAAAATCAAATCTAACATTTGACTCATCTAATTTCATTCCAAATATCCTAACGAGAAAGGTAAAGTAAGCTAGTCTAAATATTTAATAGGGTTTTGAAATAAGACACGATTGCAAAGTCTAACCATGCCAAATATTCTAAAAAGGAATAGATAGGATAATAGCTGTGATAATTTGACCACTTAATAATATAGGGGTAAAATAAAAATAAAAAAATCTATTCAAAATTATAGTATTTAATTTGGTTAGATTATAATCAAATTTAAATATTAAATATATATATTATATTTAAATCAAATTTTGGATTCAAATGTAAAAATTTATAAAAATAAAGAATCAGACCAAATTATATATATTTTTAGTTTTTATATATATTTTTAATTTTTATAAAATAAAATTATTTTTTTATCAAAATCTATTTAAATATATAAAAAATTATATTAAAATAATATATAAAAATTAAAAATCGATAAATTGAATTGAACAAATAAAATTTGATTCGATTTAATTTTGAATCAAATTTAAATTAAATTTTTAAATTTTATAATATTATATAATATTAAAAAAATAAAATAAAATTCGATCAGAACTTAATTGTTATCATCCCTAACTTAATAAAATATAAGAACAAAAAATGGTCTCCTAGATAAGGTATAGTGATAAAATTTAACTATACAAAGCATTCAAAAAAAGAGTAAGCAGGATGACAACCGTGGTAAAACTATCACAAGGTTAAATGAGAACAAATATCACGTTAAGTGTTTTAAAAAATAAATAAGATGCTTCAATATTATATTAAATAAAAAAAAATCACCGGATATATAAACTTTGATAGTACACATTTCAATCAACTAATTTTACAAAAAAATAATAATAATAACAAATTTTACAAGAAAAAAGTAATAATCACGTAACACAGTAACTTAAGAAGAAAAACAAAGACAAAGCAAATATCAAAAAGCGTTCCAAAGATTGATCAATTAGGACAAATCAAAAAATAATAATATTCAATTAATCAATTCAATTGGTTAAGATTAATTTTCTTTAATGAAAAAATCTTAAATTCGAGTTCGATAAGTGATCATTTATTGAAATTATCTTAAATACGTAATTTTTAATCATTTATTTTAAACTGTTAGTATAATATATTTTATTTTGATATAAAAAAATTAAATAATTTATTTATCTTCATATATTTTAAAAAATATATCTAATTTAACAAAAAATCAAAATATTCTTGAGATCTCAACGTATTACAGATTAAATAGAATAGTATTTTGCTGCTATAATCCAGAATATCTACATCAAAGCCCAAACTCAAGCTTTGATTACCTGAGTTAAACTTTAACTCATAACACATTATAACACTAATTTAGATCGGTCCAAAAACACTTATCATAGTACAATAAAGCTTCTCTCACCTCAAGAGCAAAGCAAGTCGAAAGTGGGCGAGAGTCTAGCAGTTGACATCACATAAGTAGTATTATAGATTGGGCTATGAGGTCGAAGTGGGCTTCGATATGATTGAGGCATCATAGATTAAAAAGTCTACCGTTTCGTTTGTTTCGTAAAAAAATAATTTTTTTAAAAATATTTTTAAATTTTTGATTTAATAATTAAAAATATTTAAAAAAAGTCAAAGATCTGATTTTGACTTAAATTTTTTTTAACTTATATTAGGGCTTTATTTTTTTGATGTAAAAAAAAAAAATTTTTTTTAAATTTTTATAATGTTATAGCAATTTTAGTCTTTAATTTTTACCTGCCCTCACCGGATAACTTGGCGCCCTGGGAGAGTGGCCGGTGATAGATTTGTGAGATGAAGGGTTTTAACTGGACTGATAAAAGTGGCAAGGACCCACACCTTGCCCTTCTAACTTATAAATATTAAATTCATAAATTTTATCTAAAATAGGATGATAATTTTATTCGATAAATTTTAATTTAATTTAATTTTATAAAATTAAGTTTTAAATTGGGTTAGATAGAATATTAAAAAAAAGTTGAGATTGGATATTATATAAATTTGATTTGATTCTGTATATATATATATTAGTTTTAATTATTTATTTAATATTATTTTTATATTTTTATATTTAATTTTATTTAATTTTATATTTATATTTTTAAAAATATTTTATATTAAAATTTAATATTTTATTAACTTTAAATCGAATAAAAATGATTACGAATTTAAATATATAAAAATTAAATTTAAATATAAAAATAATATTTTAATATCAAATAAAACCAAATCATATTTTAAATATTAAATTTATAAAATCAAATCAAATGGGATACGATTAAAAATTCACCCTAATTTAATTTGATCAATTGTCATTTATAGTCAAAATAAATAAAATATAGGTTCGTTAATTTTTAAATTTAAACACAAATTTTTAAACACATCATAGCCATTTTCTTAAATAGAAAAATAAAGAGGTGGAATTAATGGAGTTCGGTGTGTTCCTTAAGAATTAGGGGCAAAAATTAAATTCTCCTTTTATATAATTGTTGTTTTATTTGTTAATAGAATGTTAAATTTTTAACTTGCATAATTAAGATTTAATTATTAATAAATTTAAATATCAAAATAAAAATATTCATTCGATCTTAGAAGTGTATCTTGTTCAAAAACAATTAAATTCAAATTATATATATTTTTTAAAATATTTCATTTAAGCTAATCATTCATGCTTCGAGCAAAGATTAATCAAATTAAAGTACTAATGGTTGGCAATTGAAACTTTAATTATAGCAATTAATCTCGACATAAATATCAACATATTAAAATTTTTCTTTATCCATTGAATGTTCCAACGCAGTAAACAACATACTTTAACCATCAATTAAGAATAATAATGATTCGGATCATATTTAATTTATTTTTTAATAATATATAATATTATAAAATTTTAAAATTTAATTCAAATTTAAATTCAATTGAATTTATTATTTTGATTTTATTTATTGATTTTTGAAGTTATTTTTATATTATTTTATATAAAATTTTAATATATTTAAATAAATTTTAATATAAAAAATTATTTTAATTTTATAAAAATTTCAAATATATATAAAAATTAATAAAAAATATAATTCAATTTAATTTTTATTTTTAAATTCAAAATTCGATTAGTTCTTAATATATATTTAATATTCACATTTAATTTAAATTAAATTAAAATAATTAATTCAAACTAACTCAAGTACTATAATTTCTTCAAAATTTTTTCTTTACCCCTACCGATTAGTGGCAAATAGTATTAAAAAATTAATGAATGAGAAAAAAAAAATGGACAGAGGGGGCAAAACCGTCCTTTGAAGACCAAATGATTAAAAAGTTCTAGAAACAAAATGCCGTCATGTTTTCCAAACCCAAACGTGGCAAAGCAAACACGTCAAAACCGCGGCAGCAAATCCCGAACCAGAAAGAACCTGGATAACATAACGTCCAAGTTCATCCCATCTTCCCCCACACCATTTCCAGCGAATATTTTATAATTCTATCCTATTAAAGCCTCCCTCGTAAGCTCCCTCTCTCTTTCCTCTTCTGTTTCCGCCATTGAAACCACCAAAACTCCGTCAAATTCAGCTCCAAAATTCTCCGTCAAATTCAGCTCCAAAATCTTCCCTTTCTTTTCCTCAAATCATAAGGAAGAAATGAAACAGAGAAAAGAGAAAGAGACACAGCTGCAAGAGCTGCTTCCTTCTCCTCCTTACCATGTCCTTCACAAGCTTCCTCCTGGGGACAGCCCTTACGTTCGAGCCAAACATGTTCAGGTATATAAATATCATCTACGTATATCTATTCGTATGCATGCCGTATATCCCCATTTTATGGAGGCAGTTTGATTTGCTTATCTGGGGTTTCTTTAATGCAGTTAAATTCAGCCTAGACCTCGTAGGTTAACCTTCCTTCTTTAGGCTTTTTATAATTACTGAAAAGCCCTTGAATGTGCCAGTTATTTAATATGCAGGGTTTTCGTTAGATTCTGTTATAATTATCTACCTTTTAGTTTATCAATTTATATCTATTCGTTTTGGTGTTCATCCATTTATATCTTGAGTCAACCTTTCTTCTTTAGGCTTTTATAATTACTGAAAAGCCCTTGATTGTGGGAGTTATTTACTATGCAGGGTTTTCGTTTTCTGTTATAATTATCAATTTATATCTATTCGTTTTTGTTGTTCATCAATTGCTGTTATTACACTGTAGAGAAAGGTAAAACCGTAAAAAATCACTTTTTCATGTTTTGAAAATTTTTTGGGTGGTTCAATTTGGCTATCTTCCCTATGTATTGCAGTTAGTAGATAAGGATCCAGAAGCGGCCATACTTTTGTTTTGGAAGGCTATAAATGCAGGAGATAGAATAGACAGTGCACTAAAAGACATGGCAGTGGTTATGAAACAGCAGGATAGAGCTGAAGAAGCTATTGAAGCCATAAAGTCTTTTAGGGACCGCTGCTCCAAGCAAGCTCAGGAATCACTAGACAATGTCCTCATTGACTTGTATAAGGTAATGCAAATTGAACCTGGAGCCTTAGGCTGTATTACATTATATTCCATACTTTTTACCTGATGATGTCAGGATTTGAATTTGATCATTGAAATTACGAGTCCACGTGGTTATTGGCTGTATTAAAGAGTTTATATATAACAATGTTTAGATAAGCCCATGAGAGGATTCCAACCAGTGATCTCCTTTCTAGAGTTATTGAAATAATGATGATGTTTGAGCATTTATCTGTCTAATTAGTAAGGAGCTGCCAAGCACCTAAGGTGAGGCACTAATTATGGGAATTACTCATGACATGTGTGTCACATCACCATTACGCTCTCTCCCCAAAATCAGCTTATTGGGGTGTGCAGTACCAATGCTTATGCCAGCGACCTTTCCTTTCCTATCCAATATGAAATTGAAGTACCCTACCTACTGCCTTGGAGTGCTTGGCGTGACATGTGCCCTTATATATATAAAATGAGTTCAAGGACATTAAAATCATATTCAAGAATCAATCAAGACGCTAGAATTAATAACGAAACACTAGGTAGGAAATCCTGAAATAAATTTTTTTTGCTAATACTGTTTCTGTCAGGTGAACTGCAAAAACCACTTCAATTGTGTGTTGTTAAGTCTTGCTCTCATTAAAAAAATCAAGAAAAGGTTTTGTTATATATTCTTAAGGTTTTTAGATGTAGGGATTGTCTTCCTGCTTTCATCGTCTTCATAGGTACGATTATAAAGTCTTCATGCTAATTGCAATGGGTTTAGCAGAAATGTGGAAGAATTGACGAGCAGATACAACTTTTGAAACAGAAGCTTAGAATGATTTACCAAGGTGAGGCCTTCAATGGGAAGCCTACCAAGACAGCACGGTCCCATGGAAAGAAGTTCCAAGTTACCATCAAGCAGGAGAGCTCTAGGATTCTGGTACTAAAATTTTTCTAGTTAGTTATCTGTCATATAATGCATTTGTTTCCTCTTAATCAATACTTGGTACTGTCTGTGTAACAAAATCAGTTCATAACTTTTTGCATTTTTGCTGTAGATTTTGATAGAACTGCATGCTTCGTACTACTTCCACTAATTTCCTTTGGTTCTTTTTTCCACCATTTCTGATCTTTTCAGCCAGCAATTTAAGATCACTTCACTTGCATAAAGTTGCAAAGAAATGTTCGTTTTGTTCCTTTTGTGTTAACAGTATTGATTTTTGAAAAAATTTCTGACAAATTTGTAATACAGGGAAACTTGGGTTGGGCCTACATGCAGCAAGAAAATTATTTAGCAGCAGAAGCAGTTTATCGTAAAGCTCAGATAATAGACCCTGATGCCAACAAGGCTTGCAACCTTTGCCAGTGTTTGATCAAACAAGCACGTTACTTGGAAGCACGATCCATTCTCGAGGAAGTAATACAGGATAAACTTCCAGGATCCAATGACCCCAAATCAAGAAACCGTGTGAAGGAGCTGCTACAGGAATTTGAGTCACGACAGCCCATTTCATTAGCTTCAACTTCCAAAGGGTTGAATTTAGAAGATACTTTCCTAGAAGGTCTTGACCAGTTGATGAGCCAATGGACTCCATACCGATCAAGGAGGCTTCCTATCTTCGAAGAAATCTCTTCGTTCAGAGATCAGTTAGCTTGTTGATTTTATGGTTGTTTAATTTATACTTCACCTGGGTTTTATCAGTTTTGAAGGAACTGCTAAATAAGCAAAATCCTATGAAGATTTGACTGGGAAACCTCACTTTGCTTGTTGAGTTAGCTTGGTGGCTTTGATGTATATATTATTAAAATATATGTTTTATAAAGTGCTTTAGAGTTTCTTTTACGAACTACAAAGGTATAAAATCATGGAAATTGCATTTGTATTTAATAAATGAAGTATAAAAATAATATTTGGAATGAAATTAGCAAGAGCAGTTGAATGCTCTTGGATAGTAGTCGATTGCATTGTTTGAAATAGGACAGTAGGACGGTCATTTCCTTAAGGAGTGCAATTGATTTTCTTGCAAAATTTTATATTTTGTGTGAAAAGATGTTTAAGATAGTAAGTAGAATTCCCCAAGTCACTGTTTTTACCACTTGGCTACGCCCCATTTAGATTTCTATTTGAAACTACTAGACACTAATATGGTTATTCCTTGTTTGACAAATCCAATTCCAAATAACTGTAGAATAAATTAGATTTTTGTAAGGATTTTGGCATGTATGGATAGAGAATTAAATCGAATTTATTAATTATTACATATAATTCAATTAAGATATTGTATGAAAGTATAAATTTTTTTATTCTCTTGTAAGAATTAAAAGCTTATTAATTATCAATGTTTGTTGGTTCGAGTGATAATAAATTCTATTTTTTTTAAGGGGGTGTGATCTTACTCAATTCAAGATTAATAAGAGTTTAAAGTGATTCTCGGATATTGAAAGATCCCAAACAAAAAAAAAATGCTTATTAGCTGGGAAAGTTTAAAAAAGTATTGTTTAGTCTTACCTTATTTTCCTTTCTTAATTCTTTTCCTTATATCATAAACCATATTAATAACTTGATCAAAATTATCTTCAAGAATAAAATTTTGTTATATTTAATCTGTATATGTTTTAATTTTGCCCTTTTTTTTTAGTAGTTTTTTATTCGTCAAATTGTCCAAGAAACTATGCTTTTTTGAATCCAATCTTTCGAAAGATTTCTGATCAAAGTATCTCGACTAAATTTCTTCATTTTTTTTCCCATTGATTATATTAGCCAACCCAAAATATACAGCAGACTGATACAATAAGATGAGGCTCTTTGGCATGAAGCTTTTAAAAACGAAATTTATGACTCTGAAGCAGTTTGCTAGGCATGCAAAGGGTAAAGTGTCAGCTACTTGGAAGAGCGTTGTGCATGTGGGATTCTGCATGCTCCTTTCACCATTAGTTTACTGATGATGGTGAATTGCATCGGAAGGAAAAAGCTGTGATTTGAGTCTTGCAATTGAGAAAATAATGGCGAAACTGATTTGATTATCACATGACAACCCTGAGTTTGGTATGGATCCGGATGCTGAAGTGCAAGGGAGTGTCATTTCTATGGTTAGCAGCTCATGAAAGCAACACAAAATTCAGAAGGATGGCCGCCCGTCAAACTCAGCAGTGGATGATGGATGGCCCTGCTGAACTTGGTAGTTATGGAAAGCAAGAAAACATTCAAAAATCTGTTAACTGCTTTTACCTGTACTTTTTCATATTATAAATGGATTACTTTGAATACTTAGTAGTCTTTCATTTTCATTTATAAAAAATATTGATTGCAAAAATCTCTTTCGTAAAAAAAAAAAATTAAGGATAGAGAAAGAGATTAAAAGTGTTAAAATTTGAATCATAAATTTGTTAGATGTTACATTTAGGGTTGGCATTGGATCGGGTTCGGGGCGGGTTTTGCTCGCCCCGAATCCGATCCTACTTTATGCATTAATAAACTCGAACTCGACCCTACCCGATTTTTTTTTTTTTTCATACCCGAACCTAACCCGATACTATATAAACCATATCCGATCCGACCCGAAATTAATAAAATATTATTTTTTAAATATAAAATATTATTTTAAAAATATAAATATTAAAAAATCATTATATAAATATAATTAATTAATTAATTAAAAAATAATTTTTTATATAATATCGGGTTGGGTCGGGTTTGCTTAAAACCCGAACCCGATTGCTTTCTAACATTACCCGATCTGACCCGAATCTCGAATTTCAAAAAAAAAAAAAAACCAACCTCATAAGGTCGGGTCGGGTCCCGTCGGGGTCAGGTTGAATTTTCGTCCCTAGTCACATTCTAAGGTATCTGTATGAATTATATTATTGTCCGCATGAACTTATAAAGTTTATTTGCTTTGGTATATTAAATTTTACGATTTTATCCTATAAAAAATATTTTACAAATTGAAAGTGATAAAATCATTTATCGACTTTAATACACAATCAATGTAAAGATTTATGACTTTTTTTAAAAATCTTGACAAACCAATTGCATTCATCTCCGGCTTCACAAAAATCTCTTATTTGTGATTATTAAATAGTTAAATATCATACCACCAAACATATGAGAAAGTTCATATTTCATACATGGTAAGTAGATAGAGATTGTTCATGAATAAGTGAATCCATTACTTCTAGTTTTGAAGGATTGCTGGCGGTTGAATTTTCTTTGTTTTATTTGGGTTTTTCAGCAATGGAGAGACAACGAACATCCAGCCAACTTGGGCATCAGGCGATCCAGAAGGTTGGTGGCTTTAGGCGTTTGATATAATTGAGAATACAAATACTAAGCTGTGTTCGTGTCAGGCATTAGGTTTTCATTTATGGCATCTAATCTCAGCGCATTATGTACCAAACGATGAGGACAGGACAGTACTGGTTCGTATTGTTTCTATGGTTTACATAAAAATATAATCTTTTCCTATGGACATTGGTTTTCTCTTTTTCTGCTACCACTATTATTCATAAGATTCTTGGGGTGTAAGGATGGGAAGATCTTAATTACCATAAAACTTAGCCAAGAACTATAATTATGGTGATTTTATAAATTATAGCCCTTAGATCAAAGCCTAATCAAACAATAAGAAGTTAGCTATATTTATAATGTGAAAAAGACAAAACATTCTCAATTCAAAATTTAATCATACAATTATTTTTAGAAAGTGACAACTAAAAGATTTAAAATTTAAACTCCAACACCAACGCAATCTTCCCCTAAAAATAGATCATGAAATATATAAATACAAATAATAAAAAATTATGAGTTAAAATAATATAAAAATATTGTTGATATAAATGAGTGATGTAAAAAAATTTAAAATTACGATCTAACATAATTTATTATTATTTTTTTACCTTTCATATAACCGACCTCAAAATTATGAAATATAAAGTTTAGTTTGTTGTTATTGTTATATCTGCACAATCTTTTCCTTATCTTTAGACTATGATCTTTCATTGTAAAGGAAAAACAAAAAATTCAAAAATAGCTCAAATTCTATTTGAGCTAAATTGGAGAAGAGATCGTATCATGTGGTTAGAAACTCAAATTGGGTCATTATGAAGCAAATATGCTAACTCCTATCTTACATTCATTGCTATAGCAATAATAATGTTATATTTGACATGCTATTCAATAAGTTTGATTTGAAAACGTAGTTGAATAATGTAAAACCAAAGATAATCTCATTAGTTTGAAAGGAACCAACTACCAAAAGCCACTGTCTACACCACCAGCTACACCCTCCTCTTACCTCCAAAAGGTTCACAAAGAGAGTGAAAAGAATATACATATAAAAGGATTTACATCATAACAAGAACAAAATGAAGACAGATTAATAACATTTCAAAGGGGCAAATAGGACATGCAGGCATCCAAGTATTCCTCCATTACAACATAAAGAAGAAATCATTCGTAGAAATATTTATCTACCGTAAGAAGTTCAAACTATATTCTATACAGCCAACCAAGATACAAAGCCTCCCCCTATCCTAAACGGCTAGCAAAGGGAGAAACATGTGACCTGAAAAAAAAGGAAGTAAAGCAACTCAATCTATCACGACATCCCAGTCAGAAAGGCAGCAAAGGTGGTACGAGGGAAATCCAAGACAGATTAACATTTGAAGCCATGGCAGACTGACAGCACAATGATAAGAATCAAGGCAATAATGATACCCAAAACAATCAATTTTATCTTCATGTTCTGAATCCACATCTTTCTTCTCATCTTAGTTCCTTGCTGCCTAAAATCTTGTGCCTGGAATTCAATATCAAGTCATATGCATCTTATGTATATGAAGTTAAATGCATCACACAGTGCATGAACATAGGAGGCATAAAGAAACCATACAAGACAAAGTACTTAAATTAGAAACTTAGATTGACAAGAATTATAAAAATTACTAAAACCAAGTTTGATAAGGAAACAGCTTCGCCAAAATGCAATAGTCATTGTTTCAGTTAGCCATGAGAAATGCAGTTTGAATAGGACTAACCTGTGAGCGAAGGTTCTCAGTTTTATCCACCAGCAACTCAATCTTCTCACCACGGTCAAGGACCTGGCCAAAGACAAATGTTACCAACCGAAGAAAACAACAAGCTACAAGCAATATATCTGAAAGTATCATTCTATTTTATAAGCCATGCTTGCAAATTGCGAAAGCTGGCTGTGCATCTTGTCATATTTTAACCTCAAACTACATCTAGAACAGCTACAGAGTCAGCAGCAGCCTATTACCTTCTCAATGTTTTCCATCATAACACCCTTAACTTCAGAAACTTGAGCCTTCACTTTGGCAAGTTTGCTGATCTCTTCAGGGTGGTCCACACAGAACTGCATATGCTCCTTCAATTTGGACCTAGCATGTAAAAAGAGCTCAGAACGTTGCCAAGAAGTAAAATAATGGATCTATGAAAAGAAGCATAGAGTACTAAATACCCAAATTCTCTATTCAGGCTATTGGCAGTAGCAGTTGCAGCCTTCCCCCCTCCATATCTCTTGTTGAAGTCTTCCTTAACTCTTTCCAGAAATGCAATTGGAACTTGTCTGCCAGCAGATTCAACGGCAACCACACAGTAGGCTGCAGCACCAAATGTATTTCACAAAATGAGCATGAAAAACAGATTACAGAGTATGAAAATACGCAATCATTTCTTGATTCATTTCCTATTCAAGCCACATTCAACAAATTCACACCAGAAGTCAGCACCTAGATCTATGATTTAAACAACTTTATTTAAAAAAAGGAAAAGAAAATATCTCCCTTTTTCTCTCTGAAGGCAATCCATTATGCATATAATCAGCAGCGTTGAAACCAACATCAATAAGACACACTTGTGAGTGCATGCACCCACACAAAAGCTAAAAAGCCACAGGCAGTAGCAATTGATAAATGAGACAGTGACCGTTGTTCTTTACTTTCCACGTATCAAAAATTCATTTGTAACTACTACTATCACCACCACCAGCATAGAACTAATTTGCAGGCATGGTCATTGGAGCCAATCCAGATGCACAGCACACACACATACTTGAATGAATGCGTCCACACAGACACTAACTTTTGAGAGGGAGAGGAAACATCAATGAAATGTGGCTAGCCAAGGTAAAGAGAAAAGGAAAAAGCTTAGAAGCGGCAATCAAAATAAAACATACTTCAGATAGAATGCTTCTTGCCAATTGTAAAGCATGTGGCCCTTCAAATGATGTTTCATTAACCTGATAATGTTTAGACTCATCTCATTAACGCACCCACACCCAATATTACCTCCATTTGCCTATCAAAACAAAAAAGGAAAGCAACACCCTCAAAAGATACAATATTATATCCCTCATTAACACAACTATTATGATTCTTAAATATGCTTATACATCCAAAAGAAACACCATTGCCTATTTTAACAGGAAAAGAAAACATTAACACCCCTAAGCTATATATTCACACTGAGAAAACCTTCTTTCTTCGTGATGAACATTAATGAACACATTCAATGATATCAATTAATCTATCTTAGCTCCATTTTATTGATTCATTCCACCAAAGACAGATAAACCAACAAAAATCGCACAGGCATATGCACAAATAAAACGAGTGAAAAATCAAGGAAATCGACGTAGAACCCTGTAAAAATAGAATCCACCGATCAAAAGCTCAAATTCCTTCCCTTCGTCTCCGTTTTTCTCGGAGGCCAAACAGAACATAACATAAAGCTCAGAAATGAAAACAACAAATCCAAACAAACAAAAAACAAACCTTGCGAATCAAAACTAAGCCTATCATAACTAAACAGCAAAAAGGATCGCATATCGATATTCATATTTGAATCATTAAATAATCAATCGAAAAATAAAAGAATCCGAAAATCACTCAAATTTGAAAAAAAAAGTCAAACCAACCAAAAAACACGAAGATCCAGATCGCAAATCGCAAAGAGAAATTTTAAAAAAAAATCTAGAAAAGAGAGCGAAAATAAATACATACTGAATCCATTTTCAACGAGGTAATTGAAGGTGTGGCCATCGCAGTTATAGGTAAACTTGTTGTTGGAAGCAGGCAGCTTCTGGAGACATTGAGCGGCGATGCTTGTGAAATTACCCGTGAACTCGGTGTACTCGGCGAGGATCACCGTGCCACGTGCCACAAAGCTGTAGATCAACGTCTGTTGCCCCATCTCTCAAAACCCTAACCCTAAATTTCACAACCAAAAATTCAATTCCCAAAGTGTTAAAAAAAAAAAAAAAGGAAAGAGAAAGAGAGCGACGGAGGGGCGATGGGATCGGAGAAGAAAATAGGAAAATGAACAAATGCTGGATTTGCAGTCAATTGATTTATATATAAAAAAAATTTATACGTACGACAATTTGTTTGTACGTTTTTTTTCTTTTTTTTTATTTTTATATATTTAGGAGAAAAAAAAAAGGGCGGAGGGGAAGGGGATGGTGTAAATATCAAAGATGATGTTGTGCAAAGTGGTTTTTTAAGGGGGTTGACACGATGACGGGAGTCATGCGTTGGAGAGTTTCAAACTGGGGGATTGGGCCATTGCTCATTGAACAACCTTCTTAGCCCACCCTATTCTAGGACTATTTTTTTACATTAAATATTTATTTGGCTTTATAATTTTGTGTATATTATTTTTAAGAGTGATCGCTGTTTAAATCAAGTAAGGGTGGATTTGATTTTTCAGGTAATATATAATGTTATGAGTTTTAAAAATTTAATTTGAATCTAAATTTATTTTTTAAAATTAATTTGAATAGAATTTTATTGATTTAATTTAATTTATAAATTTATAATTTTTTTATTTTTTATATATTACTTTAATAAAAATTTTAATATATTTAAATAAATTTATATATAAAATAATTATTTTTAATTAATTAAAAATAACAAAATATATAAAAATTAATAAAAATATATAATTCGATTAGAATGTTTTTTTAATTTTTTTATCTCAATTTAAAATTTGATCTAAATTTAATATATATATTTAATATTCGATTTTAATCCAAAATAAATAAAAAAATCAATTAAAACAATACAATTTTAAATAAACTTTTAGTTTTCTTGATTTTGTTTCTCAACTCTAATTATGCTATTAATGGTTGAAATAAAGTATTATCGAAGATTTTTTTTTTAATTTTTTAAAATGATAATGAATAATTTTTCTTTAGGGGGTTTTTGTTTTTGTGAAATTTTAAGTAAATTAATTTTTACTTAACTGATCATAATAAAAAAACACTTTTAATCAAATGGTATTTATTCTAGATTAAAATTCTAAGGAAATAAATTTGATATAAATTAAAACTATAAAAATTATTTTTATTTAATGACAATTTAGAAATTTAAAATTCTAAGGCCCAAAGACTTATCAATAGTAATGGGCAGCACGGACGGTTAACCATTATAAAGCCTAAAGGGTATTTTCGGAAATCGAAATTAAGTAGTCTGCTTGGCGCTTCTTTTCCCTTCACTTTCCCGCCAAAAAACGAATTAAGAAAAGAAAAGAAAAAAAAAATGGAGTTCCCAATTCATTTCCGTTCTCTCTTCTCCTCTCACCGACTGTGACTCACCGCCACCTCGTTCCTTCCAATGGACATAGACATGGACATGCCGCTACCAGAAGAGCTCGAATTACTTGAAGCCAACTCTCATTTTTACGAAGAACCCTACCTAGACTCTCCCCCCCGTGATCCCTGTCCTCCAAAATCACCGCCCTCAGAAAACCTCGAAATCGAAGGTCCAAAGCGCCCTCGAGAATCCGTCGAAACTGAGCCCTCAGCCGAGGAAAACAAGAGAACCAAAACAAATGAGATCGAGGAGGAGGAAGAAGACTGGCTGCCGTACTCGGCGCCGCAGGAGACTAACGTTGCGGCCGCAGTTGAAAAGGATGAGGAGGTATATTTGTCCAGATACGCGTCGGCGATCGACGGCGATTTCTTGCCCGTCACGGCTCCGAGCGGTGGTGAAAGAGTTTATGCGAAAATTAGTAGAGCGCAGAGAGATGAAGGATTCAAGAAATTAAATCTCAAAGAACGATCTAACGGTAGGAAAAATTAGGTATAGGAGATGTAGTTTATTTTTCTAGTAATTGTGCATAAGATGGGATAATAAGATTAAAGACATAAGAAATTTAGGATATTTCGAAAAACTCTTAAATATAGTTACGTGGTTCTTATTCTTTGGTTGAATTAGCGTTGTAATGGAGCCGAGTCTAAAAAGCTTGAGCTTGATTCAAAATTCGTCGCTCGAAACTTAACTCAACCTCGGAAGTTTTAAATTTTAAGTTCGAGTTATACTCAAAATAAAAGTCGAGCTATTTGAACTCATTCAAATAAGCTCATTTATCAAATAAAAAAGAATTTGATTCTCATGTGTGGCTTTAAGTTTAATTATTTGTATTTGAATTCGAACTCGAATTCATATATATTGTAAGCTATTTGAACCAGACATGAGGAAGCTTGAACTCGGCTTGCTTAATATGTCGAGCTATTCGAGCTTGACTTAACAAAGCTGAATTCAAGTTTTATCTGAGTCTTCGAATACCTTGCAAGCACTGATGTATCACTTATGCCTTAAGTTGAATTAATGGTTAAATTCTTTTCAGGCCTTATTTTTGAACCAGTCAATGTTCTATTGCAAAGAGTGGAACAGCAGGCTTTTGCCAAGGTACATTACCATGGTGACTAATTTCATGTGCAAATTAATGTTTACTGTTTAAAAAAATACTATAAATGTTGCATAAATTCATTTAAAAATGTTTAGTTTTACTTATTTGTGCCCACTTGTTCGTATATTTACCAAATCGCAGTTTGCTACTCTAAATTGTTTCCTTATATTTCCATCATATTGTTTTGACAATCTTTCAAATGAAAGAAGAATTAATGAGTTAAATATGAAGAGGGGGACTTGCAACAAACAAATTGAATTTTACATTCTTGTAGGACACTGCTGAGTTTAAAAGTCAAAACTAAAGGAAATTATAAAATATTTCTTGGTTGATCATAACATTTTTTAATGTTACATTATTGACTAGATAGTTTTGAAGCTTTCGCTTCAATATACGATAGTGCTTAAGTAAATTGAATTTGAGTCCTTGGCTCTATCAATGATGGTTACCTATGGTCTTGTAATTTTTCCTTGAAAGTAATATTTCTGACAATTCATTAATTGGGTGTTGAAGGCCTTGCAAGCAAGTTCTGAACATCTGAGTGATATAACTCTTCCTGACACACCGATGGTTCATGAACAACTTTGGGTAGACAAATATGCTCCAAGTTCATTCACTGAGCTTCTTAGTGATGAACAGACAAATCGTGAGGTACATAAACAAATGGTTCAGAAAGATGATAATAATTTCAAGCCTTTTTTTTTCTTCTGAGCTATATCATTAGTGATCATCAAGTTCTGATGCTGGTCTTACTGCAGGTCCTATTGTGGTTAAAACAATGGGATTCCTGTGTTTTTGGATCTGAAATTAGGAGTACCTCAGATGAGGTTTTGTCAGCTCTCAGACGACATTCTACTCAACATCAAAAATCTTTTGATTGTAATTTTTCAAGAAAAAGTAGAGGACATAGATGGAGTAACGGAAGCTACAGACCCATTAATAACGTGGGTCATGGGACCAATAATTTAAAAGGTATGCAGGACTTGTGGAACAAAAAGTCAAGGGTCACTGGTCCACCAGAACAGAAGGTAAGCAATGGTATATTTGAGAGAATTTTGTTTTGGTTGATTCATCTGCTTTACTTTGTATCTCATGTTAGATTGCATGCCTTTCTGTTAATGCATTTCCTTCAGAAAGTTGAGGAGTTAGAAAATCATTTCAATTTGGCCCAAAATTGGACCTTAGAAATATCACCAGAGAAGACTGCTCTATCTGACCACGTTCTACAAAGAGCAGTTTACTGTTCTTATGTATCCTAGGCAAATTGATCTGTTCCTGGTAACTCTGGTCTAGTTTGCTGTCTATTGTCCTTAATGTCTCTTGATGTCAGTTGAAAAAAAATTCTAGTCTTTCAACTTAGTAGATATTTAATTTTGAATGTTTTTGATATGTTAATATGCAAATCATTGCTTATGCAATATGATTTTTACTATGAATGCCTCATCCATTGCTTATCTTGTTTGGTGCACTTAAATAAGTTGTGAAGGATAGGTTTAAGATAACTGTCTAAGATCTCTAGCTACTAGTTGACAAATCTTATGCGTTTCACTTGGTTGATGACATAAAAAATACAAGCAAATGCATTTCTAGTAGATTAGAAATTGTTTGAAATTTGCTTCAGAATCTTTTACTTTTAGTGCTCTTCATCATCAACTTTTAAGTTTGAAATCCTTCATTAATTGAATCTAATTGTGATTGCAGATTCTTTTACTTTGTGGTCCCCCAGGGCTTGGAAAGACCACGCTAGCGCATGTAGCTGCACAGCATTGTGGATACCGTGTTGTGGAGGTCTTTTGTGTTTACGTTTTACTCATGCAAGATCCCATAGATTCATCAGAATTGCAGGCTATTAGCTACAATATCTTTGCCTTCAACCGTTGCATTGCACAGTTTCTGATTTGTCTGTCTGTTACTGTGCATTCAATATGATTTGCTTTGGCATAGAGGAAGTATTTTTGTGAATTTAATTGGCTAAAAATGATTTTATAATTGATAGGTCTATCTTGTTATTTTTACCTGATTCTTTTACTTTTTGCATATGTTTAGGACATAACTTTATTTATTTTAGAATCTGCGTTTTGGAGCTTTACTTCTGTACCAGCTCAAACTTCTGCACAAATCTTTTGAAGTATTTGATAAGAGTTCTGTGTAGGTTAATGCTAGCGATGATCGGTCATCATCAACAATTGAAGCTAAAATCCTTGATGTGGTTCAGATGAACTCTGTCATGGCTGACGCGAGACCCAAATGTTTGGTTGGTTATTAATTATATTATTTTTGTTTAAAGTCTCACAACCTTTTTTTATGCAAAATGGGCCCAAACAAAAGCTTGTTGAGTTGAGTTGTTTGTAGGTTATTGATGAAATAGATGGAGCTCTTGGTGATGGGAAGGGTGCTGTGGAGGTTATCTTGAAGATGGTATGACATGGTTCCCATTGTTGATGTCCTGTGGTTTTGTGAAGCACATTTGGATCATGCATCTAGTCACCAGAACATACTCAAATAATCTTCCCTATCTACTTTACTTTGCATTCCCTCTTTCAGTGAGGATTTTGGTGTTTTATTTTGTTTTCTGCACGGTGGTTGGAACATTAGAACGTTGTGGGGAGGAAGAAAGCTTACCTTCAATCAATTTATAAAACTTACTTTCAGTCACTCAAAAGAAAATGCCAAAATATTCTCTCTTAAGAATTTCCAAACGTGTAAACTTTGTTAGTGCTGTCTAAATTAGCACCGGCTATAGGATAATCTTTGCTTAAATTAGTGTGTTACAAGTATATCACTCTAATTCTATTAGCCTTTAGCACATTTGTAACCAAAATTTTACACAACTTACAAGGAAATGGGTTGGTGGTTATCTAATCTTGGTCAACGACATAGCTAGTCATAAGTTTTACTTAATTTTATTACTCTTTTGAGGTGGTGATTAGCTGCTTTGCTGCTTTATAAGTATTCTATGGTTATCTGTAGTTTGAGTTACCTTTGTGTCTCCCTGACTTCTGCATTAAGGATTCAAATTTGGATATGTCATTTATTTTAGCTTTATAGTTTTTTCTGTACAGTGTATCAATTATACAATTACTAAATTCAGGTGTCTGCTGAAAAGAAGTCTGATTCTGGGAAGGAAAATAATGCTAACAAAAAGGGACGTAAAATTACATCCCTATCAAGACCTGTGAGTTTGATATGTCAAATGTGATCTATTCAAAAATATTTTCGGTAGTTGTCACTAAATTTGTGGGCCATCTATGTAGGTGATTTGCATATGTAATGATCTCTATGCACCTGCCTTAAGACCATTGCGTCAGGTAGCAAAGTAAGTTCTTTTTGCTGTCAACAGTAATAAAGTGTTGGTGATTTCAAATTGGTGTTGATGGTATTGGTTATTTGAATGATTACTGGGCAAGTGTTACTATGTTCTTTATTTCTTTTGCCTGAATTTATATGACGAGTCTCTTTCCACAATCTCTTTTTCCCTTTTTTTCTTCTTGTTTAATGGTAATACTAGTGATTGTGATACCAGCTTTTAGATGAATTAGTCTTGGTTGCTTATGCTTTTTTGTTTTGCATTGTTCTTGTTAGTGGTTTTACACAAACTCTCTTTCCAAGTATGTGTAATATGCCATGGAAGTTTCCCCTTTTTGCCTTCATCAGTGGAGTTTTGAGGTGCATGCAACTAATCCTGACGATACCAAATATTTTTTACAGGGTTCATATATTTGTCCAGCCAACAGTGAGTCGCATAGTAAGCAGGTGATTCATCTGCAATATTATTAGTTGTAATGCTTCAAGTTGCTTCTGATGTTCTCATATCCAACAATTACATAGCTGTCCATAAAACATGTTAACATAATTGTATTGGCTATTTTTAATTTCCAATGCAACTTGACAGTGGGGTGCAAAATATATTTGTAACGAGTAAGAAAAATGAATTTGTTAACCTGATTTTCTAATAATGTTTATTCACAGGCTCAAGTATATTTGTAGCAAGGAGGGAATGAAAACAAGTTCCATTGCTCTTACTGCACTAGCGGAGTTCACTGGTGAGTTTTGATGTCTGTTATTGACAGGTTGTTTATTTAGTTCCACCAGTCATGAAATTCATCTTATTACTAAAGCTTCTTTAGCTCTAAATTGCTTGTTCTCTTGTTTATGTTGGTTCTATCTGGGTCCTTGTTTTTTGTAGTCTAATCCCTCTTACAATATGATCGTTTATATTTGGTCCTCAATACGAACTATTTTAGTTGTACTTCTTCCTGCCCTTTTTTCATTGTACTTATATTCATTCCTTTTTGTTAAATTTTTACAGAATGTGATATAAGGTCATGCTTGAATACCCTCCAGTTTCTCAACAAGAAGAAGGAAGCCCTCAATGTGGTAGGACCTTTATGTCACTGATGGTTTTGACTACATTCATTATGAAATGTAGCACGGTAACAGGGAGGGGTTTGGCTAATCTTAGTAATTTCAAAAAAAGGTTAAAGGTTTAAGATTTGGTGAAAGATGCTGCCTGCTAAGATAGAATTATCCTTTAGACTTTCCTTATCAGAAGAATTAAGAAAATGGATTTTTCTGCTGTACCAATTCACAATGTTTTAGTTTCAAGTGTAATTTGATGCCTGGTAAGTGTGTTAAAAGGTGTAATCGAGGCCAAAATTGAATAATTTTCTACCCATCAAATTTGTTTTAAAGGAGGTTCAGAGGTATTCATTGACCCTGTCTTCATCTAATTCTAGAATTTCAATCCGTTGAGATCTGTAAGACGAAGCTAATCGATTAATGTAGTTACAAAAGCATTTGAAGATATACCACTATAGCTTTGCTGCAAATATTTATATATATTTTTATGTATATATTGTTAGATGAATGAAAATGTGTTATCTCTTCCCTGTGCAAGCTTGCTTGATAACCTTAACCCCTCAAGTAGTTTAGATAAGATTTTTTAACTGCTTTTTTGGGTTCAATCTAATTGGTTGTATTAGGGGTTTAATCAATTGTGAAAAGGAACTTACAACTTTTTTTTTGATTGACTGCTCTCTTCTTCCCTTATTCTATTCTTTCAACAGTAAATGATTGCAGCTATTTTTTTTATTCTAATTCATTTTCTTCTTTTTCAATTTTCAAAATTTTAAAAGATGGGCATATTTATTTTGGTCAATTGAGTAATGATAAGCATGGTTTGCTCTTTCCAGATGGAGATCAGTTCACAAGTGGTTGGCCGAAAGGATATCTCAAAAAGTGCTTTTGATATATGGAAAGAGGTATGGTAGTGAATTCCTTTGAAATTGTTTTGGTTGATTATCCTTCCAAGCATTTTTATATTTGAGGATGCTGTCCTCCAGATTTTTCAAAAAAGAAAAATGAAGCAGGACAGAAAATCTAATAGCAGCTCTGGAAGTGGCTATGGTGAATTTGACTTTCTACACTCCCTCATATCCAACCGGTAAGTATTAGAAGCCTCTGGATGTCTTGTATTACAATTCTTTTTAGGTTTTATTATTTTTTATTTCCTTTTTGCCTCCAAATGGTGTGATCTGATCCTTGAGTGGATGAGAATGCCTTTTTTTTTTTTGTTGTTTTGAATCTATTGCCTCTAAGTTTAAGTTATCAATGACTATGCAGTGGTGATTATGATGTAATTTTGGATGGGATCCATGAAAATCTTTTGCAACTCCAGTATCATGATCCTGTGATGCAAAAGACAGTAAGGCTTGCTCACCTTTATTTGTAGTTGGCCTATTCATATGGCTATACAATTTTGTGCACCACCTTGTTCTGTTTTTACGATGAAATCTTTACCATATACTCTGGTTATTTGAAGGTCAAATGCTTAAATTCTCTTGGCATCTCTGATCTGATGCAACACTATGTTATACGGACACAGCAAATGCCCCTTCAAGGTCAATATATGCAGTACCTACCTTCGACTTCCTGCAATGTTTATTCACCATTTTGATGTTATCTTCTTCTAAACACTCATCTGATTTTATCTTTCACTGCAGTTTATCAGCCTTCTGTCGCAATTACTTTGCATCGGATAGTTGCCCAAGTCCAAAAGCCAACTATTGAGTGGCCAAAGTCATATCAAAGGTAAACTCTACTCCATGCCTGAGTTCTGTAGAGCTCAATGTCAAACATGGAGAACTAACAGTCTCATAGTTTTATACTGGGTACAATTCTTCAGATACCGGACAATGCTAATGGAGAAGGCAGATATTCTAAGGTCTTGGCACCAGAAAATTCCACCGTACATTTCAAGACATTTATCGACAAAGTCTTGTATAGAGGACTTGATTTCTCCCTTGTTGCATATCTTGTCACCACCAAACTTGAGACCGGTAATTGATTTAAATTGATTTAATTCTTATTTTTACCTTTTTTGGCTTCAATTTCTTTCTTTCGGTTTCGTGTATATTTATCAAGTCCTTGAAGCATGCAAACATAAAGCATCCTATGGTTTATGTCTTTTTTTTTTTACTTCAAAACATGTTTATCACTTGCATTTGATATATTTTTATTCCTTTTAATGGGTTAGCTGAGCCATTATTTGTTAGTTGGAGACTACTTTTCATTGAACACTGGGAAAATAGTTTGCACATTTATGATCAATGATACTCTGCACATGAATCTTGCACCTGAGTTATAAGGAAACAGTATAAATACTAAACTGCATCTCGTTTGGAACTTTAATAATTATGTACATTGGAGCTTGACTCATACTTTGAGTTGAAGTAGCATTTAAAGATTATTAAATTTTAAGTTCCCACTGTTATTAAAGAGTGCTTAGAAGGAGTATTGCTTGCCAGGTAAGCAAGAAGCTAATCTTTGGGCAGGGCTAGTTGCAATCAAATAGGTGTAGGCTTTTGGAAAGGTATCATCCCCAAGGTTGAGTATACAATTCCCATGCAAGTTTTATTTGTTTTGAGCAAAACAATAATGTATGTCTAACAAAAGATCATTAAGAGTCCTAAGTAATTTTTGGCCCCTTAAGTTTATCAATGGTTTTGTCATATTTAGTATATCAACCTTCAAAGAAGGAATTAATTTATGGCCTTCATTAACTCTGAGAGTGTAGATGAGGAAAGGTATATCTGATCACAAGGAATGATGTTATGAACAATGTTGCCATATTTTTTCCTTAGATGGTAAGCTCCTTGTGCTAGTTATGAGCTATTGAGTCAAGGTTTCTGAAAGGTAGCCATTATTTAGTCTTTTGGTTGTTTACTATGTGTTTCTAGCTGTGCTCATAATGCTTGAGGCAACTCTTATACGTACAGATACATACTACTGACACTATTAATTGTTTATATTGACTTGATTGATATTAATTGGCATGCATTAATCAGGACATAGGTGCCTACTGTTACTGTTGTTGTTCACCCTCTCCTCTCTCTGGTTGCATGTCTCTTTTTAATTCTGTTCTCTTATTAAAAAAACATAGCAGTTCTTCCATCTTCTCATATCTGTGGCTTCTCATGTGGCTTCAACAGGTGGCGTTGCACTTATTATCAGAAACTGAGAAGAATAGTTTGGCTCAATTGGTTAATGTGATGGTGTCCTATTCTATAACCTATAAGAACATGAAGTCTGATTCTCTGTCCAGTAACCTGGGACATAAAGAAGTTTTAGATGCCTCAGTGCTCTCTTTTGAACCCCCCATCGGCGAGTTTATTTCATACAAGGTTTCAAGTTGTGCTTTATGTTTAATTGCAAGTAATTTATTCATTATTTCATGATTCCTATTGAATATCTATCTTTCTGACATAAGCAGGACTACAGATCAGATCATCATGTACTTGCCTTAGCTATGAAGCAGGTTTTATTGCATGAGGTATGTAATGTAGTTTCTTGATAGTCTGCTGTATATTTGTCTGCTCTATTATTAAGATTTGGTATTTGATTGTTCACTGATGCCTATCTTTTGTTGGCATATAGCTTGATGGCTGTTATTGGTGATAAAGTTGGCTTTAAGGAAAGAAAATTGTAATAGACTACTTTAGTTCTCATTAGATTGTAACAATTTACTATCTCTTTTAATCTCAGTAATATTTTATATTACTTTAGATAATCCCAGAAATTTATGTTTGCCAATTTTTGAGATTGCCTTAGCTAAATAAGGAGTGTGATCCTCAAATAATTGAGCTAGAGGGTAACTTTTTCGGTTCTATTCTTGGTGAGATGTTTAGGGCATGTAACAAGAAATTCATTCCGAAAGAAGCAACAAAATTAGGGTACATATATAAAAAAAAAATATTGTTTTGTTATTTTGGTGTCATGCATGTCCCTGAAGTTCTCAGTGCTGTTGCCAAATCTTTTCCTTAAATTGTTGTAAGATTTTATTTAATATCTTAAAATTTTGATGTTCTATATAGGATGGACATGTTTCAGTATATTTATTTTTCCTAATCAGGCTAATGAAACATGAATGTGTTGTAAAGACAGCCATTTGACAGAATACTGATGTTGCAGTTTTGACAACTTTGAAGCTTTGTTTTTTTTTGGCGAGGCTCCCTGCTCTAAACTCTCTGTTACAATGAGAAAAATTATGGACTTGCACATAATAAATGAGTTAAGAAGTAAAGAAGATCAAATTTTACTATTTCAGTGGCATGCAAACTTCCGCAATTCATAATGATATTTTATGTGTTGGAACCAGTCTTTGGTGCCATTTTTCACTGACTTAAAATTTTGAGCATTTGGTTGCATTTTTCCAGTTCCCTACTTCCATTCTAGACCTGCCTTAGTTACAATTTTGCTTCTTTTAAAACCACGGCAAGAAGTGTAGAATTGGTCAATTTATAGTTTAGAAAAAAGTCCATTATTCCCTTGCATTTTAAGTTGTTCTTTTAAATATTTTTTTTTATACTCGGATAGGTTTTGAGCTTTTAGCTATTAGTATAAACTTTTTGTTTAACTTCATGTTTTTCCTTTGCTCAAATTATCTTTTGTCAGGTGAGTGGCATGTTATAGTCTTCAACTTCTTTTTCCTTTTTATTTTTGAAAGGAAATTTAATTAGAAAAGTAATTGTTATATTGTGTTGTGAGTTGCAAATGTTTTCACAATTTATTCTGATTTCAGGTCGAGAAGCAAAAGATTTTGCAAGTAAGCACTGGAAAATCTGTGCATAGAAGTGATAAATGCAGCAATGGAGACCAGGACTTCATTGGGAAAGAAGCTAGTGGAGCAAAATCTGCTAAAATGATCGGTGAGAATGCAGGTGCAGGCACAAAGAACTACGAAAATGTGAAGAATATATCCAATACAAGGCAAGGTAATTCAAGTACCTCTACGATTTCATCATCTTTGGTTTCTAGCAGAAGTGCCACTGCTGGGGCAAAGCAAAAATCCACTGCAGATACCAGGAAGCCAACTAGTGGTTTCAATTTTTTTGAAAGGTGATCACTTTGTTTATTCTTTTAATTTTCATTTATAATATGCTATTCCTTTATTCTTTTCGTTATTGCTATGTTTAACTTGGTAAAAGTTTGAGAATAAAAACCTGGCTCATGTGAGTGATAATTCGTCCAATTTATTTGAACTTCATATTATTGCTATTTCTTTGCTATGTTTGGTTCCTTATGAAATATGACCCATCCTTTAATGCCATTAGACTTCCAAGCATTTATTTTCTAGATGATTGAGTATTGGTGTTAAGCAGAAGTCAACATCTATTTGAAGGTTACTCTTGTTGATCTCTATATCACCCTTTACATTTCTGCTTCAGACACTGTTTCTAAACTCTCAGCAAATTCCCTGGTTTCTTTATCTGTTTTCTCCCCCTCCCTTTGCGTGCAGTTGTATATAGCTGTTGGTGTCAGTATAGGACTATTATGTCGGCATTTTGTGCTTGTAGAGTAATCAATTATATTTCCTTTGGTCATGTCATAACTGCTGCAAATGTAGGTTCAGTTCCAGTTGATGAGGAAACCTCATCTGGTTTATAAAAATAATAAGTAGATCATACCAGAATCATTAATTACAGCCTGTATATATCTTTTTCATTTGCTGATAATTTCTGTTAATTATAATCCAGGTTTAGAAATCCAACCAGCAAAGGTTCTCAGGATTCTGAAATTGCTGCAGTGAAGGAAGTGACATTGGAAAGAGATTTGCGCCCTGTGTTATATAAATTTAATGAGGTAATTTCCTCATCATTGAGCTTCCTTTTATCAAAATCAAGAGGTAAATTATGCGCATCTTTATACTATGTACATAATGAGTTAATGACTGGTAGAATACCTGGTTGAGTGGTCATGTCATGAATGTTGCATTAAAATGATAGGGTCGCTAACTCACTGATTACGCTGAATGGGTTGATTTACAAAGTCTTGTGTTGCATTCCCATTTTTCCTTTGGTTAACGACATTATGTTTCTACCTTTTCATCAACAATTTCAGGGCTATAAGCATGTAGGCATATAGCAGAATGTTTCAAGTCAATTTTCACTCTTCTCCCGGCTTTCTTTTTGCTCTTTTCTTCTTAGCTTCTCATCTGTAAGCTAAGTCTCCTGTTATTCTTTATCGTACATTAAGTGACTTGCCACAAGGTGAAAAATTCACAAGCTTTTTTTTTTAATTTTTTCAATAAATAAAAGGCATTGGAAAGTTAATTTAACTGCTATTAAATGAACTACAAGTTAAAATAACCTACCAAGTTTCTGACCTCGTTTAAAATCCCTTGCTCCTGTTCTTACAGAGTCTCTCCAATGTGGGATATATGTGGCAGTGCCAAATGTATAATACTATGTATGAATTCTACTGACTTGACTTCTCAACCTTCAATATACCAAAAATTTCGTTGCCAGTTCCCAACTAAATACTTGATACATTTTAAATTTTGGTTCTTGCAATTTAAGATGTATAAAGCTCCAACTATATTTGGAATGGTTGATGCCTGATGGTCCTCAATTTCCAGAGTTTCATGCTCTTGCAGGGCTATCTGAGGACTAGATGATGTACTGTTTTGTTTTGGCTTTTCTTGTGCATGCAGGGTTTCACAAATGCTGTCAAGAGACCGGTTCGAATGCGTGAATTTCTGCTACGATGAATTTCCATATCAAGCAATCTGTAACTGTAGATGCTAATTTCCTTTACAATGTGAAATACACTGGTATTCTTTGTCCTTCACATACAAAACTATATAGTATTTCCTACTAAGCTTCTATGTGCAAAAATATAGTCAGTTATCATGTACATTCTTTTGGTAGAAAAAAAAGAAAGATATGAACAAACAAGGCAGGGTAATTTTCACTTCTCAGATGTTTTCTCCCAGGATTCTACTAACTTGAGCAGCAGGGGAAATCTTGTTCCATACTTGAATGGTTGATGCCTGCTGGTTCTCAAGTGCATCTTCCAAGCAATTATATTTGCTAAGGTTACATGTGACAAATCCAGAAAGTTTTCAGTCCTTATACTTGAACACTTCCACCACCAGCAGAGCTGCTAGTATTTCCATCTGGAGGACTGATTGATATCCAAAGCAAAGATACAGTAATTGACACAAGACCTGACCAAACATATACGATTGTGGGCACCCTTCCTCTTCTCCCCATCAATCCCTTGGCAAAAGGGTACATGTGGCATAACACCCAAAAGCTGAAGAATAGCCCTCCGAACAGTTTATTCCACTGTGGTATGACACTGTATATAGTTCTTGAGAACCCAATCACTACTGCCACGAGGTTAACAATTATGATCGTCAGTGGCATTATGAAGAGGCTGGTCCATTTGACAAGATAAAGATCGGCATAAATGTCATCCTCATCTTCGCCGGCTGATTTTGAGGTTAACGTGAAAGAGATCTCAATGCCAGCTACTACTTTTAGGAGACCCTGGATGACAGCCACCAGGTGGGCACTTGTGCCACCAATGACCCAGAATTGTTCATTCCGCCACCACTCCTCAAGGCCAATGCCAGACCACTTCACTTCTAGAAGGGAAATGAGGGTGAGTGTTAAAGTGATGATGAGTAGGTAAAAAAGGAATGCTACATTTAGGCCCTGGACAATGAACTGCCCTGAGAAGAGAGAAAGAGCTGGGAGGAAGCAGTAAACAACCAAGAAGATAGAGGTGAATGGATAGAAGCCAACATTAAGATATGCAATGCGTTGTAGGAACTTGAGGCGCCGAGTTGCAAGCAAAGGATTGTTTCTAGAGAAGAAGATTTCCACTGAACCAGTAGCCCATCTCAGGACCTGGTGAAGGCGGTCAGTGAGGTTGATTGGCGCAGTTCCTCTAAATGCATCACGCTTTGTAACACAGTATATAGACCGCCATCCACGATTGTGCATCCTGTAGCCTGTCACCACATCCTCTGTCACAGAGCCATAAATCCAACCTACTTTCTCTCCCCATTCGGTCTTATCTTCATACCTGATTACAATGTAAACAATTATATAACTTTCTTCTATGAAAATGAAGGAAAAATGTTTTCAAGCTTTCATACGAAGTACATATGCAGAATCAAGAGAGCACGGGCGTACCAGCAGGAAATGACAGCAACTGCCTCAGCGACAGTAGGTGCATCAAGTGGTGGGCGTGGAGCGAGCAATGCACCTGGAGGTCGACCATTCTTCACGGAAGCATGATCAGCAAGGGGACGTCCTTGGAACTCAGCCACGGCTATGCTTTCTATGAACATGGTTGAATTACCAAACTTCCGTGGAAGGTCCAGGTCAGGATGCACATTTAAGAGCTGCGATTCATCTTCTTCAGACTGTGGCTTATTTGGAACACTTGGAGCTGGAGCCTTGATTTGCCCAAACATGCCTAAATACTCATTTGCCCTTGGTGGGTGGAATCCATAGAGTGCATAACGTCGGAACATGCACCCAGTTCCTACATACACCGGGCCTTGAAGACCATCAAGCGCTCTCATGCTTCCTGTTGTGACCAAAACAATGTCAAATTTCAGTAAGAAGAACACTAAATTGAGTAATCATAAGTTTAAAGAGGACAAGACAAAGTATTAAACTATATAATGTCTTCTATTTTTCTGTACAGCAAGAAAAGGATAAGAATAACAGATAAAAATTCTGAACATTACCATCAAAGAAGACAGTGTTATGATTTGCATATCGGTCTGATGGATCAATCCCTTCAAATCTCTGTGGAAACTGAATGTAACAAATACGGTCACCGCCACGATCCATCATGAAGCACATTCCTTCCTTAATGGCTAGAGAATTATATATGTAATGGTCACAATCCAAATTCAGGATAAATGGTCCATTGGACAATATTGCTGAAGCTCTAACCAATCCATTCATGGCTCCAGCCTTCTTGTTGTGGTCAAAACCTGGCCGCTTCTCTCTTGAAACGTACGAGAACATTGGTATCCTGATGTCTACCCCTGTGAAGTCTAACTTTTTCTCATCCGGGTGACCCATCACTAGTTCATAATCTGGGACTTTACTCATCACCTATGACAAATTCCAGAATTCAGGTTGATATAGTTCAAAATTCAATAATCCTCAAAAAAGAAATGTTTTCTCAAAACTGGGTTTCATTAGTTTGATTGAAAAAAAAAAAGGAACCACAAAATTTCAGGGAAAAAATTTTATTCTGAGTGATTACCTGCAAGATTCCAGCATGGTCTCCCTTGGAATGGTCAGCAATTGGATTGAACCATGTCCCAGGCCAGTGCGTTCCATCGGCCATCCAGGTGGCCTTCTCGACCTTGAAATCTGGTGGCAGTGAGCCACCATTCTTCTCTTTGGCAAGCCTTTTCTCCTTCGTTGCCTCCCTTGAGTTGTACATTTCACTCCGTTTACGTATTACCTCAGGGAGACCATTGATCCTTACCTTGAACTCATCGTACTCTCTCTTGATCCAGCGACGATCCTTCACGAAATCAGGCCGTTTCTTATTCTTGGTTGGATCAGTTTTCAAGTTGAAGTAGCTGTCTGGATTCCTCGGTTCAATGTCATGTTTTCGGCAAAATGGCACCCACACCTGCTTGTATATAATTTAGACAAAAAAAAATCCATTAAGCAACTGATCAAATTAAAAACAGACATAAAAAGGTTTCACCGTTGGAAAAAAGGTGACATAAAAGTTGTAAACAATCAACCTCAGCAAAACGAACTGCCTCGGCCATGGCCTCAAATGTGAGTATGGCACCACCATCATCTGAAATATAGCAAGAGAGTTTTTCCACAGGATAGTTAGCAGACAGGATGGATAAAATGGTGTTGGCAGTCACAAGGGGAGGTTCCTTCTCAGGGTCAGCGGTAGAGACGAAGACGTCGACGCCAGGAAGGTCCGAGTGGCCAGTTGGGTTGGAGGGAGAAGGCTGCTCGAACTTGTCATGGAGGGCAGCAAGGTCAGTGGCTCGGTTGATAGGATTGAGCTTGGGAAGGATGTCTAGCAGCCAAGAAAAGGCAAACCAACACTCACAAACAATGGAAATTCCCCAGAGCCACACTGCATCAGGATTTGGGTTTCTCCAACGCCAAGCAAGGAAAAGAAATAGAGCTACCAAACGTATCACTATCAACAACCTGTTTTTTATATATAGAGATTGTCATTTTAACAATTAATATACTAAATATTACAATATTATGTAAACTCTATACTTTCAATAAATTATATTATTAAAAGGTTTTTTATGTTAAATTTAAAAGTTCTAAATTTATAAAAATATTATGACTATGATCTCATTACTCCAATAAAAAGTTACTATGAGATATTATTTCACTTATTTAACTTTTTTTTTAGTTTTTAATTTAATTTTAGGCCAGTCAATAACTCAACATAAGAAAATTACATAGAATTTTCGATACTACTGATTTGTCAATAAAATTCAATTCAGAAACAGTTTTTAAATATGTAGATGGATGTCCAGGTTGTGCACCTGTAAGGGCTAAGGATTCCAGGCGGAACCTTAACCTTCCTAGTGAGTGGCTTCCATGGCTTGTCCATGAAATCCGACATTGTGACTCCACCATCTGTTCCGTATTGATCCCCATCATCCTCTTGCCAAAACGCATTTCCAATCCCATACCTTGCTTTTGACTCAAACAGCCAACGATTATGATCAAAATCCCCCGTCTGGCTCCTTAACAACATGGACTTATTGTCTGCTGACTTCATTACTGATATCCTTCTATCTAATTTTGCCCCCATTCCAGGCTCATTCACGCCACCTTCCTCTTCCCCTCCTCGACTTCTCATACGTTGTGAGTCTGAGGTGAACCGAGATGTCCCATATGTGCCTTGTTGCCCCTCAGGTTTAGAGTCTGAAGAGGGCTCTGACCCTGGCTGGTTATCAGGTGTTGGTGGCATAAGAACTGTGTAATTGATATAGTCATTTTGGTTTGATAGGTCTCCGGAGATGTCTATGTCATCGTCCCTGGATAAGCTCATAACTCGACCGCTTGATGTCCTGCGGGCAAATTTTACTGCCTGAGGTGGTCGGGTAGCGTTGGATGAAGATTTGTTTGGGATGGATGTTGCCATTGTTGATATTGCTTTGGCTTGGTTGAACCAGCTAAACCATGCATGCTTTATTTAACATGTACAATCCACGTTTTTTTTTTTATCATTTTCATGACAGAATCAAAATTGGGAGTACTGAAAAATAATGTAATTGTTTGTTTGATTGTTTTGAAGAAAGGGGGAACAAATTCGGTTAACAAGTTGAATGGTTTATAATATAATTCCTTTTTTTGAGTGAATGATGCAACGATTTTTAGTGAATGGTGCGACGATTTTTACTCCCTCACTTTAAGCTTAGCCATTTAGTTTGATTTTTTATGCAAATCCAACCCTCTTTTAAGTATAAATTTCATATGAGTTTATATTTGATGTATTATTGATATATAAATTTAATATATTATCAATAAAATCAGATAATATTATTTCGTTAATGAGTAAATTTTTAAAAAAATATTATTTTTGTATATTTATTTTAAAGATCAATATTTATTTATTGATGATGTGATTTTATTTATTTTATGGTGTAAAATTTATACATTGATATTCCTTTAAATATAAACTCTTTCTTTATTTTTTGACAAGCTAACCAGCAAATAAAAACGAAAAGGAAGAAGAAAAGGAAGAAAAATTCGAAAAGTTTGAAAAATATTCGTAGTTTTTTAGGAAAAAAAAATGTAATTCCATATTGTTTAACATTACAATTTCACTATTCTGAGTAAGCTTTTGCTTAAACTTTTAGATGGTGATGCTTGTTTTTGCTCTTTTTATTTTTATTTTTTTTGTGGTTGCTTTCTTGTGTGTTATTCTCGTGGATGGTGTTGCAGTCGCTGATCAGGATGTTAATGGAGATTACAAGAGTTTGCATCATCGTTCATTTTTCCTCAAGGACAAGAAGGAGACAGGAGGTCTTTAATACTTAAACTTGGACTACTTGCCCTTCATGCTTTACAAAATTGTAGAGGTGTTGGTGGTGGTTTAGGCTGCCTCGGTACAGATGGAGGTTTTGGTGGTGGTAGTGGAGGCCTAGGAGGTGGAGCAGGAAGCTGATTAAAAAGTGATGGTATTCTTGGTGGAGCAAGAGGTAGTGGTGGAGGTGGAGCAGTTGAAGGATTGGGCTTGGTGGAAATAACGGTGGAAGTGGCGGCATTGGTGCTGCTGGTGGCGCAGGGGAGGATGAGGTGGTGGAAATGGTAAAGCTAGGGTTGCTGGAGGTGGAATAAGAGAAGGAAGACTTGATAAAAGTACTAATGGCTTTGATATTATAGCTAATTAAACTTTGTTATAGTTTTATCTTGCTTTAGTCTCTCTTATACATTTTCAAATTGAAAACAAGTTGTAATAAGAAATATCAATCCTTAACCTTTTGCTTTGAATTTTTAATCTCATTGGAATTAAAAATATTTTCGCTTTATCTTCATTTAATTGTATTTTTAAATTATATACAAAATTATTTATTTTAGAAATATGATAAATTTTTATAAGATATTATTAAATAATTTTTTTTGATATATTCTAAAATCACGTTTTTAATTTTAAAAACACGATTTCTGTTTAAAATATATTAAAAAAATTTCTTTTTAGAATTTTATAGTTTTAACAAAAATAATAATTTTAAAATTAAAAATATAATTTTTGTTGAAAATATATTAAGAAAAAAATTTAAGATTAAAAGGTTTATACACTTCAAACAACAAAAAAGGATTTTTTTGGGAGAAAAAACGATGTTTTATTGCAAAAAAAAGTTAATTTTTAATATCTGACATTAATGTTAATGAATTCCTTTCATTTTGAAAGCATAAAATTCAAAATCATTTGTTATCTTCCATTCAAGAAACTATCTTTTCAAGTAATTCACACATTTTTTTATTTTTTTAATTTAAAAAAAAAATGAATTTATATTCTCTAATATAACATTTTTTTATCATTTTTTTATAGTAATTTTGACAACTACAAGTTCTACTATATAATTTTATTAAAAATATATTGGAAATTTATTTTTATATTTTTATAAATTTTGTAATATATGAGAAGGTGTTTATTAAAAGGAAACCATTGCCATTTTTTTTAAATAAATAAATTAAAAAATATATAAAATATTTAATTAAATATATAAATAATTTATAACTAAAAATCCTATAAAATATTAAATAAATAAGTTATTTTTATATTTTTATTCATATATTATCAAAAACAATATAATAAAATGTTTTATTAAATAATTTTTAACTAAACACAAAAATTTTATATTTTTTAAACTTAATAAACCTCATAAATTACTTATTCTCTTTAATATCGTTTTTTTTATATTTTTTTAAACCTAAAAATCAACCATTTAAGGTATAGCATTAAATGCAGGTTGAGTTAATAAACCAGTCAAAGCACAAAGACAAAAAAAAGCTTCGTCTTTAAGCTTTATCAGACAATTCCAAATTTCTATTGAGCGACTCGCTCCAACAGTAACAATGGAATCAAAATCTTAATTAAAAGTATAATCGATAAAGTTTGAATTAATATAGTGTTAAATTTAAATTTGATTTTGATTTTAAAAATTAATTTAAATTTGATTGAATTTTATTTTTAATTTAAATTTAATTTAAAATAAAAATTGAGTTATTTAAGTTTATTCAATTAAGTTTAATTAATATATAAAAATAAATTTAATTTTTATATTCAATAAAAACTCAAATATTTATGTTTGAGCTTGAGTTCGAATTCAAAATATGTTATTAATTAAAATAATTAAAATATATTAAAATATAAAAATTTAATTAAATTCATGAATTACTCAAATTAAATATAAAAGTGCTCGAACTCAACTCAATCGATAAATAGAGTTATTTAAATATGTGCTTAACTTAATAATAATCGAATCAAATTTAAATTTTATTCAAATTAAATTTTATTAATTTATCATTAATTGTAAAATAGAGAGAAAAATAGAGGAAAAGATTGAGAATCTATCATTAATTGTAAAAAAAAAAAAAACTAAAACATTTACTTCCCACAAAACTTTTTTTAACAAAAATTAAAGATAAATAAATTATTTAATTTTATTTAGGTTAGAGGATAAAAATTTAATAATCACTTAAATTTTTATTATTTTATTAGAAACAATTAAATTTTTAATACTTATTTTTATCAATTAAATTTTTATTAAACAAAAAGTGATTAATCTTTAACCTTTATTTTCATTTATTCGAGGATTCAAATTAAAATAAAAATAAAAATTTAAGATTTTATTGACATAAAATAAAAAATTTATAATTTAAATAATTATAATAAAGTATAAATAATTGAAATAATTATTGAATTCTAGTAGTGAACGAAACTTAACAACGAAGGATATAAGTGAAAATTTTCTTAACCAAACCTAGACAAGCCGTCTCCAGCAGACAACAGTCGAAAAGCCATTTTTCCTTGTTTCATTTCTGATCCAAAATTTATAAGAACAATGGATTTTACAAAGCTGTTGCCAGAAGACTGCGTGTGTCTGATCATATCATTGACTTCGCCTCGAGACGCACGTCGATTAGCCCTGGTTTCTCCTGCCTTGAGATCAATTGCAGACTCTGATGCTGTGTGGGAGAGGTTTCTACCTTGTGATTATCAGAAAAATATTTCAGGATCCTCATCTCCATCTTTGCTTTCATGGACAAAGAAGGATATTTATTTTTATCTCTCCTCTCATCCCATTCTCATTGAAAATGGTACCATGGTAAGCTCAAATTTGACCCTGTATCCACTTTTCCAACTTTGTGCTACAAGAACATGTGTTTAAGGATGTTTTAAATTTAATTTTCAGAACAATTTTAATTATCTAGAGCATGTTTGATACTGGACCAGAAGGAATCATGGCTAAGTTGATCAATTTCTTCAAAGCTAAACATGCACAATTTGTACTATATGGTTTAAAGTACGTGTTGTTTTGCTCCATTTTGTGCATTTTTCTGAAAAATTAAGGTTGCTGGTGTCTAAGTAGAGCTTTCAATTGGAGAAAGAGACTGGGAAAAAATGCTATATGCTAGGGGCAAGAGCACTGTCAATTATATGGGGAGAGACACTTGAGTACTGGAAATGGACATCTCTCCCAGAATCTAGGTTTGTTCTCTTCTTTTTTTTTTTTTTGTTCAATGATATTCTCATGTTAAGATCTTAATTGGCCATGACTCAATACTGCTGCTTAGGAAAAACAATGTCTTTCTTTATTGTATTTGTGGCAGTCAGGGTTTGATCAGCGATTTAGTACTTTATCAACAGATTACGCGACTGTGTTTGCTAGGAAAAACAATGTCAATTACCAAAAGAAAAACTATGCTTATCTGCATACATCTATGACTTACAGAATGACATTGTTGATGAGCTCAAGTTATTGTGGTTCTGTCTCCAACATATTGACAGGTTCTCTGAAGTTGCTGAGCTCAGGTTAGTTTGGTGGCTGGATGTGAAGGGAAAGATTGAGACCAGAAAGTTATCTCCCGGAACAAACTATGCAGCATACCTTGTGTTTAAGCTTAGAAGGACAAGATATGGGTTTAGACAGAGAACTGCAGGTGTGCATGTGAACATGGAAGGAACCACATCAGGGGAAGTAAGGAGTGTGTCTCTAGACTATCCACAAAATGTTCCCCAACAAGCTCAAGAAAGAGGAGATGGATGGATGGAGATTGAAATGGGTGAGTTTTTGAATGAACATGGAGATGATGGGACAGTCGAGTTTTGCCTTCGGGAGATCAACTGTAATTACTCTAAGAGTGGCCTCATTATTGAAGGAATTGAGGTGAGGCCTAAAAATATTGGTAGGTAATATCATCTTCTCCTTTCTATTTGGTTCAACATTCCTTTGCAGGATTTGAATATTTAATGTTTTGTATTTGAGGAGAAAAAGTTATGGCATGCACATTCCAATAATGTTTAAATATTTTGTCCCGCAGGCAGATTGTGTTGAAAGTAATATATTTGTAAAGTTGAATATTGTGGAAACATTTGGCCCCAAAGGCAGATGTGACAATTATCATATCGGTTATTGAGAATGGTTTGGATGGTTTCGATTCGGTCAGTTCGGTTTAAAAAAATCAATAATCGATTTAATCGATTTTTATTTAACAAATAAACGAATTGATTGAATATTATTAAATAACTGATTCTAACCGAATCGATCAAAATCGATTCAGTTCAGTTAAATAATTAATTTTTTTAATAATTTTTTTATATTATGAATAATTATTTAATCATAAATTCAATTTAATAAAATTCAAACTCAAATATCATTCAAACTAAATGACTAAAAATTTTAATAATTTCAACAATATTTTATAAAAAAAATAAATCAAAATATTTATTTTAATTTTTTTTACTTTTACTTATTAGAAAGTCGATTAATTCGGTCAGTTCAATTATTAATTTTAAAAATAAAAAATTGATCGAATTAATTAATTTAATCGATTTAAAAAATTAATTATAAATAAAATCGAATAAATCAAATCGATTCAATTGAATTTAATTGATTTCGATCCGTTTAATCGGTTCAAACCAATTTTTGCTCACCACTTATTCTCTAAAGTTACTGAGCTCAGGCTAGTTTGGTGACTGGATGTGAAGGGAAGTATTGAGACTAGAAAATTATCTCCCGGAACAAACTATGCAGCATACCTTGTGTTTAAGCTTAATAAGATAAGACCTGGGTTTAGAGAGAACTGTAGGTGTGCATGTGAATGTGAATGTGAATGTGTTAATTTTTTTCTATGTTTAACTGTATTCTTGAGCTTAAACTGTTTTTGTATATTCAAAAAAATTTTTTTAATAAATTTTAATAAATTTTTAAAATTTTATTAAAAAAATAAATTTTAATAAGTGATTAATCACATATAATCAAAAAATATTAATGGTAATACCTTATGTTCGTAAATTCGTCAAGCGATCTCCAAAATAATTATTACAAAATAAAAATGTTTAAGCATAATAATTATAACTTTTGTTATTAACTTTTATAGGTAAATGTTTAAACATATTTAAATAGTTATAATTTTTTCATTATCAATTATTATAAATAATTATAACTCTTTTATTCTTAACAATTATAAACAAATAGTTTTGTTCAAAATATAATTATTCAAAACATGAATAACTAATATAAACATTAAATCTATTTGTCAAAATAAAAATTTAATGTACACCGTTCTAAATCACAACAGCAAATAGCTAACAAAATTGAATGAGAAATGGAATTATGGACTCCAAATAGGTATTCTTGCAGCTCAAATTTCCGGCATCAAAGCAATGAATTTTCAACAAAAACGATTGGCTCCAACCGGATGGTTGGTACTTGAATGATAATTACAAAACAAGCAATAATGTACTTGACCGCGTCACTCAGGACACTATGTTTCAGTCTAAAATATATATAATTACACATGTTTTGTTCACGTAAGTTGGTTCTTTTCTCAAGTTGAAAGCACAAGCCTCTACATCAATATCAACTCCAATATCAAGGTAAGTTTATCATCTTGAGTCATCTATGTGTCAACATCAATGTTATTAAAATTTTTTAATAAAAATAAATTTTATTCATTTTATTAAAATTATTTTGTTAAAATTACTCTACTAATTTATTTATATTTCTTTATTTTTTTGTCATGAACCTTTTAATTATATCAAGTTCTATTCTTTTAATTTTTCATTTAGATCACACAAAGAGAGATAATTCTCTTTTACCCATAAATTATCTAGTTCAAACTATATCTACCAATGCAATCATATATGTTATGGCCCACAATAATCAAATTAAACATATTCAAATATAATAATTAGTCACATTGTTATCTTCAAAACTTTTTTTTTTTAGCTAAACTCATGACTACCGACCAAGTAAGACATTTTTTTATATAAAATTTTTTTTCATATCAAAATAGTGGGCTTAGGTGTGAAAGCCTATACTCTTCCGTTTCCACTATTCTGCCTTTGACTAGAAAATTTTGTCATACAAGTAATATATGCTATAAATTCATTTGTAGTGAAAACTATTTCTTAATTGATAATAAAATTTGTAAAATAAGCCAATCATGAGTTCACATGTCAAATAATGAAATGGATTAGATCGCGATTCCTTTTAACCTTTTAGTAACATAGACTACAAACCTCCCTTAAAAATATGTTACCTTTTATTCATTTTCATGGTTAATAGTTTTTTATTTTTAATTCCATGTTTATTCAAGAGTCATATAACTTCTTCAATGAAATTGAAGTAAATGATAAGTTTTTTTTCTTGCATAACATAAATAAAATATTTAATCAATAAGATATAAGCATTGAAACAATAAATAAATAAATTACTATAAATCATGCATTCTTCTCTAGATTAATCAAGTACAAGTATGAAACAAAATATGAACTTATGACAATAGCACATGTACTTAATTCTTTCAATGAAGATCTACAATTTCAAAAAAAAATTTAATGCTCAATTCTTGAGAATTTTATTTTGATTTAAATAATTATGGTCTTACAAATATGTAAGTAACTAGTACTCCACAGTCAATTCTAGGCTTATGGTTGTTTCAATTCATTGTCATATAATTCACATAATGTGTACTTAAACCATAAAATGAGATAACCCGTGGAAGTATAAAATGAATTTAACACTGCTGAGTAATTTTGTTCGTTCATTATTTTTGTTTTAAAGGACATGGAAAACTTAATAGTTACTTATGTGTGTGTGTATATATATATATATTATCACAACTCACAAGATTGGATATATTCTTTATATCTTTAACATTACAAAGATTATCATGGCATTACAATTGAACATGGCCTCTACATGTGTATTTCATCACACAAAGTAGTTCTTTCACATAAATTTACATAGATTATTGTGCACACATACATATCAAACAAAATGCAAATTTTCTTTAGTCATATATCAATTTCTCATGATAGAATCTTAAAAATAATAAGCAAATCTATTATATATTATCAATAACAATATATAAAAGTTGTCCCTAACCTTCAATTTGCTACCATATCATCGATTTCACTATTTATTTTGATGAATGGGCATCATAATTAGATTAAAAAATTGGCATTTGAAATATTTAATTCAGTAATGAGCAGATATATTTCTGTTATCTTTGCTGGAAGAACTGAATTTGAATTCATATTTTAAAAATCAAAAGGAAAAAAATTGATTCTCCTAACAAAAGCACGCTTTACCTTCATTTAATTGTATTTTTAAATTATATACAACATTATTTATTTTAGAAATATGATAATTTTTTATAAGATATTAAGACATTAAATTTTTTCTTAATATAGTTTAAAACAAAAACACAATTTTTATTTAAAATATATTAAAAAATTTTCTTTTTAGAATTTTATAGTTTTAACAAAAATAATATTTTTAAAATTAAAAACACAATTTTTGTTGAAAATATATTATGAAAAAATTTTAAGATTAAAAAGTTTATATACTTCAAACAAATAAAAGGATTTTTTTGGGAGAAAAAAAACGATGTTTTATTGCAAAAAAAAAGTTAATTTTTTAATATTTACTACATTTTCTTATTTCATAACGTCGATTATAAAAATGTCAAATTATTAACATTTATGATCATTATCTGACATTAATGTTAAGGAATTCCTTTCATTTTGAAAGCATAAAATTCAAAATCATTTGTTATCTTCCATTCAAGAAACTATCTTTTCAAGTAATTCACACATTTTTTTATTTTTTTAATTTAAAAAAAAAGTGAATTTATATTCTCTAATATAACATTCTTTTATCATTTTTTTATAGTAATTTTGACAACTACAAGTTCTACTATATAATTTTATTAAAAGTATATTGGAAATTGATTTTTATATTTTTATAAATTTTGTAATATATGAGAAGGTGTTTATTAAAAGGAAACCATTGCCATTTTTTTAAAATAAATAAATTAAAAAATATTTAAAATATTTAATTAAATATATAAATAATTTATAACTAAAAATCTATAAAATATTAAATAAATAAGTTATTTTTATATTTTTATTCATATATTATCAAAAACAATATAATAAAATGTTTTATTAAATAATTTTTAACTAAACACAAAAATTTTATATTTTTTAAACTTAATAAACCTCATAAATTACTTATTCTCTTTAATATCGTTTTTTTTTTTAATATTTTTTTAAATCTAAAAATCAACCGTATAGCATTAAATGCAGGTTGAGTTAATAAACCAGTCAAAGCACAAAGACAAAAAAAAAAAAAAAAAAAAAATCTTCGTCTTTAAGCTTTATCAGACAATTCCAAATTTCTATTGAGCGACTCGCTCCAACAGTAACAACGGAATCAAAGTCCTAATACAATCGATTAAGTTTGAATTTATATAATGTTAAGTGTAAATTTGAGTTTGATTTAAAATTTGGTTTCAAAATTTGATTTAAATTTAATTGAGTTTTATTTTTAGTTTGAATTTAATTTAAGATAAAAATTAAGTTATTTGAATTTGTTCGATTAAATTCGATTAACATATAAAAATAAATTTAATTTTTATATTTAATAAAAATTCGATTATTTATATCCGAACTTAAGTTCGAGTAAATATTTTATTAATTAAAATAATTAAAATATATTAAAATATAAAAATTTGATTAAACTCACGAGTGATTCGAGTCAAATATAAAAATACTTAAATTCAACTCGATCGATAAATCAAATTATTTGAATTCGTACTCAATTTAATAATAATCGAATTAAATTTAAATTTTATTTAAATCAAATTCAAATAATTTATGAATATTAATATGTTATTTATACTTTTTAATCATAATAATGATAGATAGAGAGAAAAGTGGAGGGAGAGATTGAGAATCTATCGTTAAGTGAAAAAGAAAACTAAAAAATTTACTTTTCACAAAACAATTTTTTAACGAAAATTAAAGATAAATAAATTATTTAGTTTTATTTAGGTTAAAGGATAAAAGGATTATCCAATAAAAATTCAATAATCACTTAAATTTTTATTATTTTATTAGAAACAATTAAATTTTTAAATACTTATTTTTATCAATTAAATTTTTATTAAACAAAAAGTGATTAAGCTTTAACTTTTATTTTCATTTATTCGAGGATTCAAATAAAAATAAAAATAAAAATTTAAGATTTTATTGACATAAAATAAAAAATTTATAATTTAATTAATTATAATAAAGTATAAATAATTGAAATAATTATTGAATTCTAGTGGTGAATGAAACTTAACAACGAAGGATTTAAGTGAAAATTTTCTCAACCAAACCTAGACAAGCCATCTCCAGCAGACAACAGTCGAAAAGCCATTTTTCCTTGTTTCATTTCTGATCCAAAATTTATAAGAACAATGGATTTTACAAAGCTGTTGCCAGAAGACTGCGTGTGTCTGATCATATCATTGACTTCGCCTCGAGACGCACTTCGATTAGCCCTGGTTTCTCCTGCCTTGAGATCAATTGCAGACTCTGATGCTGTGTGGGAGAGGTTTCTACCTTGTGATTATCAGAAAAATATTTCAGGATCCTCATCTCCATCTTTGCTTTCATGGGCAAAGCAGGATCTTTATTTTTATCTCTCCTCTCATCCCATTCTCATTGAAAATGGTACCATGGTAAGTTCAAATTTGACCCTGTATCCACTTTTCCAACTTTGTGCTACAAGAACATGTGTTTAAGGGATGTTTTAAATTTAATTTTTAGAACAATTTTAATTATGTATAGCATTTTTAAGGGATGTTTGATACTGGACCAGAAGGAATCATGGCTAAGTTGATCAATTTCTTCAAAGCTAAACATGCACAATTTGTACTATATGGTTTAAAGTATGTGTTGTTTTGCTCCATTTTGTGCATTTATCTGAAAAATTAAGGTTGCTGGTGTCTAAATAGAGCTTTCAATTGGAGAAAGAGACTGGGAAAAAATGCTATATGCTAGGGGCAAGAGCACTGTCGATTATATGGGGAGAGACGCCTGAGTATTGGAATTGGACAGATCACCCTGATTCTAGGTTTGTTTTCTTCTTTTTTTTTTTTTTATTTGTTCAATGATATTCTCATGTTAAGATCTTAATTGGCCATAACTCAATACTGCTGCTTAGGAAAAACAATGTCTTTTTTTATTGTATTTGTGGCAGTCAGGGTTTGATCCGCGATTTAGTACTTTATCAACAGATTACGCGACTGTGTTTGCTAGGAAAAACAATGTCAATTACCAGAAGAAAAACTATGCTTTTCTGCATAAATCTATGACTTACAGAATGACATTGTTGATGAGCTCAAGTTATTGTGGTTCTGTCTCCAACATATTGACAGGTTCTCTGAAGTTGCTGAGCTCAGGTTAGTGTGGTGGCTGGATGTGAAGGGAAAGATTGAGACCAGAAAGTTATCTCCCGGAACAAACTATGCAGCATACCTTGTGTTTAAGCTTAGAAGGAGAAGATATGGGTTTAGACAGAGAACTGTAGGTGTGCATGTGAACATGGAAGGAACCACATCAGGGGAAGTAAGGAGTGTGTCTCTAGACTATCCACAAAATGTTCCCCAACAAGCTCAAGAAAGAGGAGATGGATGGATGGAGATTGAAATGGGTGAGTTTTTGAATGAATGTGGAGATGATGGGACAGTGGAGTTTTGCCTTCGGGAGATCGACTGTAATTACTTTAAGAGTGGCCTCATTATTGAAGGAATTGAGGTGAGGCCTAAAAATGTTGGTAGGTAATATCATCTTCTCCTTTCTATTTGGTTCAACATTCCTTTGCAGGATTTGAATATTTAATGTTTTGTATTTGAGGAGAAAAAGTTATGACATGCACATTCCAATAATGTTTAAATATTTTGCCCCAAAGGCAGATTGTGTTGAAAGTAATATATTTGTAAAGTTTAATATTGTGGAAACATTTTACCCCAAAGGCAGATTTGCCAATTACCATATCGGTTATTGAGAATGGTTTGGTTGGTTTTGACTTTTTTAATATGGTCGTTTAATTCGGTTATTGATTTTTCAGATCGATCGACCAAGTGGACCAACTGTAAAATCCATTACCACTCTACTGCATGCCCAAGTGGTGATGCGAGATTAAAGATGGAATTTGTTAAGTCATGATATGAGCCGGGAGCAATTGAAATAGTAATGATCGTCTGCTTGCTGTGCGTAGATCCAAAATTTTGTTTTAGAACCTTGGCTTAGAAGAAACACAAGAAATTAACAAGTAGCATCTACAATATCAGCATAAACATGTTCTTGTTGTCTGTTTTTGACCTTGTGTGTTGGCTTTTTGATAGGAAAAATATGTTATTTACCTAGTCACTGAACGTTGATCATAATTTCATCAACATCACTGAACTCTAATTTATCCCATTAAAATATTTTTTTTTATGGTACGAAGAAATTCAATATAGATAAGTTGTTCAATCTTTCAAGTCAAGGTAAGATGTATTGTATCTGACAACTTAAGACAAGTGGTTGCGGATAGTGTTCTAAGAGCAACCATGAATTTTTTTTCTGTTTCGTGCTTGTTTGTACATGGCAATGGATTACTCTTTCTCTAGTAGATATCACCTCAGTAGACAAATTTTCAAGATAAAACAAATCTGAAAATGTTGTTCGTTATTTATTTTCACTCAGTTTTTGCAAATTTAAGGATTTTCTTAGTTGTTTTTGATGTTTTAACGATTGAAACAGAGGGAAATTGATGGAGGAAAGGATTTCTAGGTTTGATTCTAGTGTTGGTAGAGGCGAAATAGAGTTGTAGAGGGGAGGAGCAGTTGGGTTTCGGATTAGATCTAGACTAATCGAACTCTTTTTGTAAGAATCCAACATGAAGAAGGGAAAGAATAGATTGAAAGGAGCTTGAAATTGAAGATTGGTGATAAATGGGCGTCGGCGAGCGGCGGAAGACAACGAACAGAATGGTGGCGGACGATGGCTGGTGACTGTACGGTGGTGGCTAGAGTTTCTTTTAAGAGAGGGTAGTGAGAAAGTAGGAACTACAATAAAAAAAAAATCAAAATGAATTTTTTTTTCTTTGTTTTTCAAATGTTTTTTCCCCTTTTCTTTAGGTTGTTTAAATTTAAGATAAATCTAGTTTAAATTCAAAAAACATTAGATGAGATAAGCTTTATATACAAACTATTAATCATTAATGCATATAATTTTTTACTTTTAACTCTACTTTAGATCTCCTCTTGCTTGCAAAGATTTAGGACCATTTTGTAAAATGTTAGAAAACATCTTAGATAAAACTATTTAAAGATGTATTTTATTTTTCTTGTTTTGAAAAAAATATATTATTTAACAATTTATTTATATAACAAAACATCACCCATAATTTTAAATAAAATTATTTATTTGATTTTTTTGTTTTTTATAATATTTATAAATCAATAAATTTATTATTTTGTAAATTTATTTTTATTTGTATATTACTTTCATCCATAAATATATATTTTTCATGAATATAAATATAATAAGATATATCTAATAAAATATAAAGCCAAGTATAATATTATTTGATCTCTTAAAATCTAAGGTCAGATCCGTTGGTGCAGGGAATGAGACTTTAAAACTCATTTAATTTAAAATTTCATAAGGATTTGATCTGACAGTTTTATACATGATATGATAATATAATATAAAATTAATATAAAAAAATTATGTATGAATTTAATATAATCATATTTTGTATTTTAGTTATGTTAATATGATTAAAACATGATATTATTTATATCATGTTCATGATATGTTTAAGATATAATATTATTTTTAATTTTTAATTTATTTAAAAAATAAAATAATAATCGTATTTATCATATCATTTTGGTGTTTAAATAAATTATAAATATTTAATTTTTGAATTTTTTATTTAAATATTAATTTAAATGATTTCTTTGTTTAAATAAATAGATTGATTTTGTTTAATCGTGTTATTTATATATAATTGTGTTAATCGTATCGTATTATGTCATATTATTTAGATAATTAATTGTATCTAATTGTATTATTCATATATAATAATGTTAATTATATTATATCGTATTGTATTAATTGAATGTTAATTAATTTTAACTATATTAATTATCTTGTATCACATATAATATTTATGATAAATATATCATATTTGTATTTAAATTATTCATATATTTATATCATATTTATGTAAAAATTATTTATATTATATCTAAAATTATATTTGACATAAAATATAATACGACGACGATAAATTACAGAGTAATAGCAAACCTAGACAATAACTTATAGCAATTGCATATCTTGAATCATTTCCCTTTCCCTTTTCTTTTTTTTTTTTTTTTTTTTTTAATAACTATCAATTGTAAGACTCGTCATCACTCTTTGGCAAACAAAAGGCATCCAACTTTGAGGGTCGCCACGATTTTGTCTAGACAAAGTGCTGATCCTATCTTGAGTCGTATCTTTGAATGCCTCCATTAGACCCTACAACCCAGCAATTTAAGGAATCTATACAAACGATTTTTTTCGTGAATTTATAATTGAAAGAAAAATTACAACTATAAATCATTACTTGCATCTTATGTAAAAAATCAATGAATTAGATCAATTAAATAAATTAAATTTAAAATTAAATTTAAAATTAAATTTAATTAATTTATATAATTATTTTTAAAAAATAATATTTAATAAATTTAAATTTTAATATTTATAATATTTTTATTTCTTGTATCACGACTTTTATATAAAAAATCAAACAAATAAATTAACTAATTAATAAACTAACTTATAATTTGATGATTTGAATATAAAATTATAAAATTAAATCAAACTTAAGTATGATAGAACTTAAACCTAACTAATGTCTTTGTAAAACTTAATATTATTATTAAAATCAAGCTTCAACATCCCATGTTTATAACAATCACAGCTACTTATTAGTCCTTTCCATGACAAGGCATTGATACGTACTATGCTTTTCTGCAATTGTTGGGACGTAATTGTTTGTATTTTGTTTTCGGACTATGAAAGGACTAGTCCGAATTGGTCCCATACACCACCAAAGTTAATTTATTGCGAGGCTGACTTTGGCATGATTGGGATTCAATCGTGTCCGTTGTTTGGTCAGATGAAGCCTCCTTTGGTTGTAAACGTGTCGCAGATTTGTGGTTTTTTTGTTTGGGTAACACAGTTGCAGCACGACTGTGCTGATATGGCACCGGCGAAAGCTCAATTGTCTTCTGGTGAGAAAGGGATGCGGCGCGCCATCGCATCTTTTTTTTACTCATTTGTCCTATAAATCTTCTTTTATTACCATTTTGTCAAAACAGTTGATAATTTAATTATACATATTTAAAAAATCATTTGATATGTTACTATCTTTTTTTATTAATTTTTAATTATTTATTAAAATTTATTATTTGACATAAATATAATTTTATTATTTTTAAATTCTTTTCATAAATGTCAAATAATTAAAATTTTTTATTATATATAAATTTTAATATAATATCTTTAATAATTATTTTTTTCATCACAATTCATCTCATTGTTATTATTGTGTTTACATCCAAATGTATCTTTCTATTATTGATTTTAATATCATCATTATAATAATAAATTTTACTGTTGTCATAATTAATTTTATCTTCACTATTATTTTTAATTTTATCATAATCAATCTTTCTTTTTATCAAAATAAATCTTTAGTCATCGGAGTGGTTTTATTTTCTAATTTGGAGACACATTAAAAATGAACTATTTCGAGACACATTAAAAATGAATTATTATAATTTTTTTATTTTTTGAATTTTTTAAGTGAAAATAGATTATTTGTCTTTTCATAAATTATTTTCAAATTTTATATAATTATCAAATTTAAATTTAAAAATAATGCATTTAAATTTACAAAATGATAGAAAGTCTTGAAAAATAAACACTTTCCTAAGCTTAAGGGTATAAATTGGATAATATTTAAAAATATAATAAAATACAAATAAATAAAATTATCATTCATAATTAAAAATATATAATTTCATTTTCACTTTAATTATTTTATCTTTTATATTTAAATATTCGTATTTAATGAAAAAAAATTTTATATTACAAAAATAAATAAAACAATATTTTTTATTATTTAAACAATTTGATTCAAAAAGTAAAAAAATTGTAGATACTATATATAATTGTCTTTAAAAGTCTGACCCAAAATATTTTTATAATAATATCTTAATTTAATGAGCCAAATCTGAATTATTTTTTTTTTCATTACTGTGGCATTGACTTCTCGAAGTCTCCTCTTCATATCATTATCTAATGGACGAGGTAGATACCGCATCAGTCATTTGCGTTTATTTCTTCCTTTATTTTTTACTTTGGGTTTGTACTTTATAAATCTTGCCGTTACCAAGTACCATTGAAAAGATAAACCAAAATCTAAACCAACCATGTTAAATTTTATTATTTTATTATAATTAATTAAATTTTTAAATATTTATTTTTATCAATTAAATTTTTATTAAACAAAAAGTGATTAACCATTAATATTTATTTTTATTTAATCGAGGATTCAAATTGAAATAAAAACAAATATTTAAGTTTAATTCATCTAAAATAAAAAATTTATAACTTAATTAATTATAATAAAATATAAATAATTTAAATAATTATTTAATTCCAGTAGTCAACGTAACTTAAAAACAAAGCATTTAAGTGAATATTTTGTGAACCAAAACCTAGACACGTCGTCTCCCGCAGACGACCGACCTGTAATAATATGAAAAAAAAGTGTTTGCAAGGAAGAGAAGAGAGAAACATGTCTGGTCCAAAATTTAGAAGAGCAATGGATTTTACAAAGTTGTTGCCAAAAGAGTGCGTGTGTCTGATCATATCATTGACTTCGCCTCGAGACGCATGTCGATGGGCCCTGGTTTCTCCCGCCTTGAGACCAGTTGCAGACTCTGATGATGTGTGGGAGAGGTTTCTGCCTTGTGATTATCAGGAAATCATTTCAAGATCCTCATCTCCATCATTGCTTTCATGGGCAAAGAAGGATCTTTTTTTTCATCTCTCCTCTCATCCCATTCTCATTGAAAATGGTACCATGGTAAGCTCAAATTTGACCCTGTATCCACTTTTCCAACTTTGTGCTACAAGAACATGTGTTTAAGGGATGTTTTAAATTTAATTTTCTGAACAATTTTAATTATGTATAGCATTTTTAAGGGATGTTTGATACTGGACCAGAAGGAATCATGGCTAAGTTGATCAATTTCTTCAAAGCTAAACATGCACAATTTGTACTATGTGGTTTAAAGTATGTGTTGTTTTGCTCCATTTGGTGCATTTTTCTGAAAAATTAAGGTTGCGTGTAAATAGAGCTTTCAATTGGAGAAAGAGACTGGGAAAAGATGCTATATGCTAGGGGCAAGAGCACTGTCAATTATATGGGGAGAGACACCTCAGTATTGGACATGGACATCTCTCCCAGAATCTAGGTTTGTTCTCTTCTTCTTTTTGGTTTTTATTTGTTCAATGATATTCACATCTTAAGATCTTAATTGGCCATGACTCAATACTGCTGCTTAGGAAAAACAATGTCCTTTTTCTTATATTTGTGGCTGTCAGGGTTTGATCCCTGATTTAGTACTTTATCAACAGATTAAGCGACTGTGTTGGCTAGGAAAAACAATATCAATTGCCAAGAAAAAAACTATGCTTATCTGCGTAAATCTACAACTTACAGAATGACATTGTTGATGAGCTCAAGTTATTGTGGTTCTGTCTCCAACATATTGACAGGTTCTCTGAAGTTGCTGAGCTCAGAGTAGTGTGGTGGCTGGAAGTGAAGGGAAGGATTGAGACCCGAAATTTATCTCCCAGAACAAACTATGCAGCATACCTTGTGTTTAAGCTTAATAGGAGAAGCTATGGGTTTAGAGATAGCACTGTAGGTGTGCATGTGAATGTGGAAGGAACCACAACAGGGGAAGTGAGGAGTGTGTTTCTAGACTATCCACAAAATGTTCCCCAACAAGCTCAAGAAAGAAGAGATGGGTGGGTGGAGATTGAAATGGGTGAGTTTTTGAATGAATATGGAGATGATGGGACAGTGGAGTTTTCCCTTCGGGAGATCAACTGTAATTACTCTAAGCGTGGCCTCATTATTGAAGGAATTGAGGTGAGGCCTAAAAATATTGGTAGGTAATATAATCTTCTCCTTTCTATTTGGTTCAACATTCCTTTGCAGGATTTAAATATTTAATTTTTTGTATTTGAGGAGAAAAAGTTATGGCATGCACTTTCCAATAATGTTTAAATATTTTGCCCCGCAGGCAGATTGTGTTGAAAGTAATATATTTGTAAAGTTTAATATTGTGGAAACATTTTGCCCCTAAGGCAGATGTGCCAATTAACATATCGGTTATTGAGAATGGTTTGGTTGGTTTCAACCTTTTTAATAGAGTCGGTTAATTCGGTTATTAATTTTTCAGTTCGATCACCAAATCGACCGGCTGTAAAATCCATTACCTGTCTGCTGCATGCCCAAGTGGTGATGCGGGCATAAAGATGGAATTTGTTAAGATATGATATAAGCCGGGAGTAATTGAAATAGTAACGATCGTCTGCTTGCTGTGCGTAGATCCAAAATTTTGTTTTGGAACCTTGGCTTAGAAGAAACACAAGAAATTAACAAGTAGCATCTACAATATCGGCAATAAGCATGTTCTTGTTGTCTGTTTTTGACCTTGTGTTTGGCCTTTGGATAGGAAAAATATGTTAGTTACCTAGTCACTGAACTTTGATCATAATTTCATCAACATCACTTTAATTTATCCCATTAAAATATTTTTTTTTGTATGTAAAAATTTAGGGTAAATAAGTTGTTCAATCTCTTAAATCAAAATAAAATATATCATATCTGATAACTTAAAACATGTGATTGTAGATATACTTATCTTATTCTTTGTTTCTCTTGTTTTTTTTATTAGGATAGTGTTCTAAGAGCAACCATGAATTTTTTTCGATTTCATGTTTTCAACCGCTTAATGAACACCTTGTTTGTACATGGCAAGGGATTACTCTTTCTCTTGTAGAAATTACCTCAGTAGACAAATTTTCAAGATAAAACAAATCTGAAAATGTTGTTTGTTATTTATTTTCACTCAATTTTTGCAAAAGTAAGGATTTTCTTAGGTGTTTTTGATGTTTTAACGATTGAAATAGAGGGAAATTGATGGAGGAAAGGATTTCTAGGTTTGATTCTAGTGTTGGTAGAGGCGAAATAGAGTTTTAGAGGGGAGGAGCAATTGGGTTTCGGATTAGATCTAGACTAATCCAACTCTTTTTGTAAGAATCCAACACGAAGAAGGAAAAGAATAGATTGAAAGGAGTTTGAAAATGAAATTTGGTGATGAATGGGCGTCGGCGAGTGGCGGAAGACAACGAACAGAATGGTGGAGTACGAGGGACGGTAACTGTATGGTGGTGGCTAGGTTTTTTATTTTTATGAGAAGGTAGTGAGAAAGTAGAAACTAAAATAAAAAAATCAAAATGATTTTTTTTTTGTTTTTCCAAATGTTTTTTTTCCTTTTTCTTTAGGTTGTTTAAATTTAAGATAAAACTAGTTTAAAAGCAAAAAACATTAGATGAGATAAGCTAGCTTACTATCTCTTTTATTTTGTATATATACAAACTATTAATCATTAATGCATATAATTTTTTACTTTAAATTCTATTTTAGATCTTTTCTTGCTTGCAAAGATTTAGGACCATTTAGCAAACTGCTAGAAAATATCTTAAAGAAAATTATTTAAAGATGTATTTTATTTTTCTTGTTTTCAAAAAAAATATATTGTTTAACAATTTATTTATATATAAAAAAACATCATTCATAATTTAAATAAAATTATTTATTTATTTGTTTTTTTCATAATATTATAAATCAGTAAATTTTATTTTTATTTGTATATTAATTTCATCCATAAATATATATTTTTCATGAATATAAATATAATAAGATATATCTAATAAAATATAATATGCAGGGGATGGAATTTCAAAATTCATTTAATCTAGAATTTCATAAGGACATTATATTTTATATACGATATGATAATATAATATAAAATTAATATGAAAAAAATCGTATATAAATTTAATATAATTGTATTTCGTATTTTAATCATGTCAATATGATTAAAATATGACATTATTCATATTGTATTTATGTTAGACAATAATGATACATTTAAGATACAATATTATTTATAATTTTTAATTTATTTAAAAAATAAATTAATAATTATATTTATCATATTCTTTTAGTGTTTAAATAAATTAAAAATATTTAATTTTTGAATTTTTTAATTTAAATACTATTTAAATCATTTTTTTGTTTAAATAAATGATTAATTGTGTCTGATTATGTTATTTATATATAATCGTTTTAATTGTATTGTGTTATGTCACGCGATATTATTTAGATAATTAATCGTATTTAATCGTATTATTCATATATAATCATGTTAATTTTATTATATCGTATCATGTTAGTTGAATATTAATTAATTTTAACTATATTAATTATATTGTGTCACATATAATATTTCTGATAAACGTCTCATACCTTGCTTTTGACTTAAACAGCCAACGATTATGATCAAAATCCCCCGTCTGGCTCCTTAACAACATGGACTTGTTATTTGCTGACTTCATTACTGAAATCCTTCTATGTACTTTAGCCCCCATTCCATGCTCATTCACACCACCTTCCTCTTCCCCTCCTCGACTTCTCATACGTTGCGAGTCTGAGGTGAACCGAGATGTCCCATATGTGCCTTGTTGCCCCTCAGATTTAGAGTCTGAAGAGGGCTCTGAGCCTGGTTGGTTATCAGGTGTTGGTGGCATAAGAACTGTGTAATTGATATAGTCATTTTGGTTTGATAGGTCACCAGAGATGTCTACGTTATCGTCCCTGGATAAGCTCATAACTCTACCGCTTGATGTCCTTCGGGCAAATTTTACTGCCTGAGGTGGTCGGGCAGCGTTGGATGAAGATTTTTTTGAGATTGATGTTGCCATTGTTGATATTGCTTTAGCTTGGTTGAACCGGTTAAACCATGCGTGCTCTATTTAACATGCAAAATCCACGTTTTTTTAATCATTTTCATGACAGAATCAAGATTGGGAATACTGAAAAATAATGTAATTGTTTGATTGTTTTGAAGAAAGGGGGAACAAATTCGGTTACCAAGTTGAATGGTTTACGATATAGTTTTTTTTTTTTTTTAGTAAATGATGTAATGATTTTTAGTGACTGGTGCGCCGATTTTTACACCTTCGCTTTAAGTTTAGCCTTTTAATTTGATTTTTTATTTAAATTCAATCCTTTTTATTAATAAATTTCATACGAATTTATATTCAATATATTATTAATATATAAATTTAATACATTATCAGTGAAATTAAATGATATTATTTAGTTAACGAATAAATTTTAAAAAAAATATTATTTTTATATATTTATTTTAAAGAGCAATATTTATTTTTAATGAGGTGATTTTATCTTCACAGATAATGTAAAATTTATACATTGATATTCTATTAAATATAAACTCATTCTTTATTTTTTGACAAGCTAACCAGCAAATAAAAACAAAAACAAAGAAGAAAAGAAAGAAAAAATTCGAAAAGATTGAAAAAAATTCTTAGTTTTTTAGGAAAAAAATGTAATTCTATTTTGTTTGACATTACAATTAGACTATTCTGAGTAAGCTTTTGCTGAAACTTTTAGATGGTGATGCTTGTTTTTGCTCTTTATTTTTTTTTTTGTGGTTGCTTTCTTGTGTGTTATTCTCGTGGATGGTTTTGCAGTTGCTGATCATGATGTTAATGGAGATGACAAGAGTTTGCATCATCGTTCATTTTTCCTCAAGGATAATAAGGGGACTGGAGGTCTTTAATGCTTAAACTTGGACTACTTGCCCTTCGTGCTTTACAAAATTGTAGAGGTGTTGGTGGTGGTTTAGGCGGCCTCGGTACTGCTGGAGGTGTGGGAGGTGGTGGTGGAGGCCTAGGAGGTGGAGCAGGAAGCTGATTAAAAAGTGATGGTATTCTTGGTGGAGCAAGAGGTAGTGGTGGAGGTGGAGCAGTTGGAGGGGGCTTGGTGGTAATAATGGTGGAAGTGGAAGTATTGTGGCTGCTGGTGGCGAAGAGGAGCATGAGGTGGTGGAAATGGTAAAGCTAGGGTTGCTGGAGGTGGAATAAGAGGAGGAAGACTTGATAAAAGTACTAATGGCTTTTATAATATAGCTAATTAAACTTTGTTATAGTTTTATCTTGCTTTAGTCTCTCTTCCACATTTTCAAATTGAAAACAAGTTGTAATAAGAAATATCAATTCTTAACCTTTTACTCTCAAATTTTAATCTCATCGGAATTTTTTTTTTATTTACCTTCATTTAATTACATTTTTGGATTATATACAATATTATTTATTTTAGAAATGAGATAATTTTTTATAAGATATTATGAAATTAAATTTTTTAATATATTTTAAAACCACATTTTTTTATTTTAAAAACACAATCTCTGTTTTAAATATATTAAACTAAAAAATTTTAAGAATTTTATAGCTTTAACAAAGATAACGTTTTTAAAATTAAAAAAACAGTTTTTATTGAAAATGTATTACAAAAAAATTTTAAGATTAAAAAATTTATACACTTCTAACAAATAAAAAAAAAATTTGGGAAAAAAACGATGTTTTATTGCCAAAAAAAAGTTATATTTTAATCTTTACTACGTTTTCTTATTTCAGAATGTCAATTATAAAAATGTTCGATTGTAAATATTTATGATCATTATCTGACAATAATGTTAATGAATCCCTTTCATTTTGAAAATATAAAACTTGAAAGTATAAAACTCAAAATCATTTGATATCTTACATTCAATAAATTATCTTTTGGAATGATTCATATTTTTTTTAATATTTTTAGTTAAAAAAAGGTAAATTTATATTCCATAATATAACATTCTTTTATCAATTTTTTTTAGTAATTTTCAACAACTACAAGTTTTACTATATAATTTTATTAAAAGTATATTGGAAATTTATTTTTATACTTTTATTTATAAATTTTGTAATATATGAGAAGGTGTTTATTAAGAGGAAACCATTGTCATTTTATTTTTTAAATAAATAAATTAAAAATATTTGAAATATTTAATTAAATTTATAAATAATTTATAATTAAAAATCTTATAAAAAATTAAATAAATAAGTTATTTTATATTTTTACTCATATATTATCAAAAATAATATAGTAAAAATATTTTATTAAATAATTTTTAGCTAAACACTAAAATTTTATATTTTTTAAACTTAATAACCCTGAAAAATTACCTGTTTCCCTTTAATATCAATTTTTTTATATATTTTTAAATCTAAAAATATGTATACCTAAAATTGGATATAAACCAACCATTTAAGGTATAGCATTAAAGCACAAAGACAAAAAAAAATTGCTTCGTCTTTAAGCTTTATTGGACAACTCCAAATTTCTATTAACTGACTCACTCCATAAGTAACAATGGAAACAAAGTACTGAATAATAGAGTTTGAGTTGATATAATATGTAGATATTAAATTTATTCGAATTTTAATTAACAGTTTTCGGGTTCAAAAGTTAATATTTGATTTTAATTCAATTAGATTTCAAGCTCAATTTTAATTTAACCGGCCTTAAAGTCTGATTTCGATCGAGCCCGAAGCCTATTTTATTCTTTAGGCCTAACTTGAATTTTATTTTATTTTTTTATTTTATTTTTGTTAAATTAAACAAAATACACAAAAAAAAGAAAAAAGGAAGAAAAATGAAAAGAAAAAAAAATAAACAAAAAAATACAAGAGAAGGAAAAAACAAAGGAGAGGAAGCTAGTGCTTGGCGTCGTGCACGGCACCACTGGCACCACCCGCCCATGCTAGGCCCTGTGTCACCTGCTTAGGCACATGGCCAAGACTAGACAATACAGAGGAATAATGAAGCAGAAAAGGGGTTGATGCTGCGGCATCCCCCTCTGCTAAGCCTTATGCCACTCACCCATGCATAAAGCATGATCGGAGTTTTATAAATAGAGCTCCGTGCCAGACCAAAAAAAGGAAGAAAGAGGAACCCTGTAAAAAAAAGAGAGAGAAAAGCATTCTATAAAAAAAACACAAAAAAGAAAAATAACAAACTCAGTCCTTGGGAATGAAAAACCCAGCGCTGAGAGCTCTTGCAAAAAAAGAAGCAAAGTTAATTAAAAGAAAAAGTCAGAATACAAAAAAAAAAAAGTTCAACAAAATGTTAGAAGGTAGATCTAGGGGATTTGAGACCTTTTTTGGTTAAAGTGGGCCAGATTTAGGTTTAGGAAGTCGAGAGGATTGTTTTGGGACTTTTTGGGATTTTTCGATAGTTGATTACGGCAACCGACAACCGACGATCGATCATCAAGGACAATCGACGGTGACCGATCAGGTAGAGATAGACGATCTGAGAAAGGGAGGAGTTAGAGAGAGAGAGAGAAGAGAAAAAATGAGAGAAAGAAAAAATTTTGGGGTTTTATAGAAAGCTGATAGCCTAAAACGACGTCGTTTCATTAAAGGGTTAAAATGACGTTTTGACCATAAAGGGATTCGCGCATCAGCCTAAGCCAACCCAGGATCGGCGCACCTGACCCGTTACCTACCTCTGTCCCAGACCCAGACTAGTCTAGTTGAACCGACTCGGACCAAACCAGACCGGTCTGAACCATCGAACTACCCAGACCGAACCAGACCAGCATTGATCGAACCGTTGACTGGTTCGGTTCAGGTAAAAAAATTTTTTTTTAATTTTTTTATATTATATATATTGTTTTTATAATATTTATGCATATTAAAATATTTAAATTTGTTAGAATAAATTTTTATGTAGTTAAAATTTTTATAATTTTGTTAATTTTAATATAAACTTTGAAAATAATAATAATAATAATAATAATAATAATAATAATAATAATAATAATAATAATAATAAACTTTCTAATAGTATAAATTAAATAAAAATATAAGAAAAGAAAATTTTTATCTGATGATGAGATTCGTAGGTACTCCAAGTAGTGATATCTACGAAATCTCTAGGTAAGAAGATTTTTTTAAATACTACCAGTATATTAGAGTATTTATAAAAAGTTTTCAATACAAAAAAAATTTTCTTTTTTTTGTTATAAAATTAAAAAAAACTAATAAATTAAGAATAAGTAATAAAAAATGAGAAAAAAATTTATCCAATAATGGGATTCTAAAAGTATTCCAAGTAGAGATGCTTTAAAAAATTTCTAAGTAGAATATATTTTTTAAATATTACTCGTGTATTAGAATATTTATAGAAAATCTTCAATATAATAAAAATTTCTCTTTTCTTCAATCTTTAAAATGAAAATATTAATAAAAATTAATAAAATTTCTAAACGAAAAATAAAATGTGTACATTAACATATTATCACTTGCATTGCATGCATGGCATAGTTTTTTTGTGAAAAATAAATTTGAGCCTCCGATGATGAGATTCTAAAGTATTCCGAGAAGCAATGCTTAAGAAATCTCTAAGTGAGAAAGAGTTCTTCTAATGTTACCAACGTACTGAAACATTTTAAGAATTATTTCAATAAAAAGGTTCTAATTTATTTTTCTCGAATAAAATTTAAGTACTAAATTAATAATAAAAAAATGATTTCCAATAAATGAAAAAATCAAGAAATTTTTTTAAAACACCAAAAATGAGACTATTTTTTTTTATCAAAATCAAACAATAATGCGTAGTCAATTGGTACCATTTTTAAACAGGCGTTATGGGGGTGTTAATCCTTCTCCACACGTAACCGACTCTTGAACCCAGACTGTTTCGCAGATCCCAAAAATTTTTTTAATAAATTTTAATTAATTTTAAAATTTTATTAAAAAGATAGATTTTAATAGGTGGCCAATCGTACTTAGCCAAAAAAGATTGGTGGCAACTTTTTTTTTTTGTTTTCGTTTTCAAATTCATCTGGTGGCTCCAAAACCGTTACGACAGCTAATGACGACTCCGCTGGGGATGTCATTTGTTTTTTAGAGTCAGGTCAAAATTAACTACGTGTTATCCTTAAATTTTGATTTAAACAATCTTAGTCGGTTTCTAGTTTTTAAATTCTTTTTACTTTCAATTAAAAAAAAAGAGGCCAAACAAAACAAAAACAAACCAAAAAACGAAAAGAAAAAATTTTCATACACATTTCTTTTATTGTTTTTTCGTATCTATTATTCTCAATAAATTAGGAAATATGTGCACACACAATGAACGATGCATCTCATATATAAGCTCTATACCCGAGCTCTGTCCCTCATAGGAGGAAGTAAAGTACCTATGCCCTTGTGAGGCGATAACCTCCGCAATGACAAGCAAAATAATTCTACTCAAATTGAATCATTTTCGTTTGTAACCTGTGATGGGTGAGGATAGGGGTACCTTACTAGTCCAGTGTGGACGACAGTAAAGAATAATTTGAGAACCTTTAGACGTATGTTAACCAAAACCCAGCATGTAATAAGCCTAAAAAGCTAACCTTAGGTAGAGCCTTATCCACCCCCTTTGTAGAAAATACCTAAGTCCAAAAGTTATGGGTAATGCAAAACAAAACAAAACAAAACAAAAAACCTCGAAACATAAAAAAATATTTTCTCTTAAACCACATTCTCACACTAACTCAATTTTGTTTTGTTTTGTTTTTTTTCATTAATCATATCATATAATTCTATATCAAGGTATTTACTCTAGGACATATTTCTCCCGAGAAGTCTTCATGGATCTCGTAGAACTACAAATTTGTTTATTCTCAATTAGTATCCTATGTGAGCCATATAATAAAGTATATG